>NC_092192.1:19108977-19408977 GCF_043641665.1 Enoplosus armatus | reverse complement strand
TGTGTGTGGTTTGGTGTTTGGTCTGCTCACTCTGAGATTAGAGCAGCAGGTTGGCAGAGGATTGGGTAATGACATGTCTACCGCTCTCGAGTCCTTGGACTGTCTGGGACATGCAGAGAGGCTTGAAAGCAAGATGCACACACTCTCTCACACACACACACACACCTACACACATAGAGCACTTCTTCCTCTACTAGGTTAAATTTGACAATGAAGAACCACCAGGACCGGCTAACATTGTGGTAACAGAAACAACACAACATTTATAACCTCTGCCAAATGAGATGTGACATGGTCAGCCACTAATAGTCGTGGACACGCAGATGACAAAATCTTACTTTCCAGAGCATTAAGTCTCGATCAGATGAGGGGGGGGGGGGGGGTTGTATATATGAATATAATAATATGAAAATAAAGCAGCAGAACATGAGAGGAAGTGTGTAGTCCCAATAGCATGTTACTATAAATAACATCATGGCGACTGTGGCGGTACTAAAAGTTGTATGATGAGAATTATAGTAGAGGAATACATTCATTTGAATCATTGTCCATTACCCTCTTATACTCCATTAACAGAAGAGTTTAATTTTCCTTTCTGTGCATTCTTTCCGTTTTACACACGTGTGTTTGTACATGCTTGGAATGTTCCACAGTGAGGATCCAGTGTATTCACAGCATTTGACGCTGCCTATGAATGCGTGTCAGTAGTCACCCACGTCTTGATTTATCTCATTCCTAATCTGATCCATTCCCCTCAAAAATCAAACAACAAAAATGTCACATACTGTGATCCTGTCCTGAGGACTGTTTACATCCCTCAGTGTTTTACGGAGAAAAGTCCCGCTGAGTGCTCATTACAGCACTTTGTCCTATATGAGTCAACAGCTTGTTTATGAAGCTCCAGTTCAAACCTAGGAGCCAGGAGCTGAGCCAAGAGTCCCAGTGCAGTGCCAGATCTATCTGGGGGGGGGGGGGGGGGGTTGGGCTGGAGGGGGGCAGCAGTGTGTCTACTGCAGTTCTCTGACCTACCTCCATGCCGCTGACTTCCACTGTTTGCCCACTCTGTTAACTATTACCAAAAGGCTGTGTACCTTGGCTGCAGCCCAACACTCTTACACATACTGTGGCCCATTATCAAAGGAGACCTGCACTACAAGTTCTGGAGTCCTTCCAAAAAGGCCACAGCCACAGTTTCTGCTTCAAGACCTATCCCAGCACTGCAGCACTATCTGAGCACTCCCTCCTGTTTTGTCTCCCCATCCCTCTCTCTCTCTCTCTCTCTCTCTCTCTCTCTCGCTACATCCTCCTCCCATTCTCTCTTTCTCCTAATCCCCTTGCTTGAACATGCACATGTTGGTTAAACTGTCCTTGGCAGGCACCTCACCCACTCACACTTCTTTTTATAATCCCTTTTATGTTTGCATGAATTTTCTTTGGTGTGGTTGCCGTACAAAAACCTGAGTGCTTCACCTCAAGCCATGAAGTGACTGTTTTTTAGGATTGAAATGATCTGTTGTAGTCTTGTATTATTAAAAGTACCCATCGATTTGCTGTTATGCTGCTACTCTCATGCAATGCCACAATCTATTATACATGTAATAGAGTTAAAACACCACCTTCACTCTTTATTGATTATTGTCTGTATTATGTCAACCTTTCATACAGTTGAAGCTTTTGGCTGTAGCACCAAACAGGGCTGTAACTATCGATTACCGTCCTTATCGATTTATCTGCCAATTATTTTCTTTATTAGCCGACCAATTGTTAGGTCTCTAGAATATCAGAAACACAGAGCAGTAGATCTCTTCTTTGTCCAACCAACAGCTTGCTATCACAGAAAAAAACATAGCAGATCTTCATATCTGAGAAACATCACATGGTTGGCATCGTTGCGTGAAAATGTATGCGGACTCATTTTCAGTCAATCAACTAATCATTTAAGCTGCAGCACCAAAAGGTCTGTGTGTCAGTATGTGACAGTTTGATCACAATATCTGGAGTGATATTAAGAGCAGTTTTTTTTATGTCATACAAGAAAAAAAGTTCTTGTCTTTTTAAGTCCATAACTGGAAAAAGTATCAAAAAATAAATAAATCTAATACTGGTCTAAACATACTGGGGTCGACTGGAAGTATAGTAATAAATATGACATAAAATAAATGGGTGCTGGTATTCTGCTAATAATATTGTTAAGATTGCCGCTATATTCTCATGCTGAGAGCGGATGTAGTTGTTCATAAATGTTTTATACCAGTTCTCTCATAGGACATCATAAACGCAACATCTGTGATCCAAATGTAAACAACGATTGTCGCCCCTCCTCCTCAAACAAACAGACAAGACTGGAACCTGCTCTCACGCTCAAATCGTTGTCACAACTTTATTATTTAATTTTGTCGGCCCATTATATTGCCATGTTTAGATATCAAACATTAAGATCTTACGATGATCATGACTTTATTATCTCGTTATCTTCGGGTCTACTCTACGAGGAAGTGAGCGTAGACAGGAGAAGGAACGACTGATCAACTAATCCGATTTTATATCAATCAGTTGTTGACTTAAAAGTCTAATGAACAAATAATGAGAGAGCCGACTTGTTTTTTTGGGGGGGGTTTTATCTACATCAATCCAATTGGATGTGGAGAAGCCATGAATTTGCTTTCACAAGATAGTGAGATGTGTAGTTCACGATCACAAGAAAACCTTTTTATGTGGAGGTGATTATGTAATGGCATCATTAAATGGGGCCTTTGAGGAGTAGAAAATCCCAGTTAGTCTCTGTCATGTCAGAAGTAATTCAATACAACATTACAAAGTTCCGTAGATTGAATAATGTAATATCGTATTTGGAATGACCATGGAATGAAGTAATATTTCCTGGATCTACTTTGCAGCATTTTTGTATTTATTATTAGGATTTTTTGTTGTTGTTGTTGTATTTTTTGTATGTATTTTATAAGAAATGTAGGTGAGAGGAGCTGACTTCAGCCAGGTGAATACTGTGAATATGTGTCCGTCTGTAGTTATAGTTATAGTGTATTCTGTTGCTTATTTGATCAGGTGGCAGCCTCCAGGTGCTCACCCATATTAGGTTGAGTCTGTCCGTACACATGGCAGTCTTGATGGCGTGTAAACATACTTTGAAGTGTGGATAGTTGTGTGTGTATTAAACTTGGAATCTGATTCTTTATGATTGACATGTAAACATAAAGTGCTTTGTAGTGTGTGTGTGTGTGTGTGTGTGTGGGGGGGGCACGGACTGTATCTGAAAGTGTGATGTCAGATATCCTCGGGCCGTGCACTGCTCTGTTGGTTAAGTGAAGCCTGTTAATGTGGAGAGATAATCCCTCTCCCACCCCCTCCCTACCTCCCCCAAGCTCACTTCCTCTCCCCAGCAGGAAGTCCTGGCCTTTTCATACCCTGACAAAGCAGTTGAGACAGTAGTTTCTCATCAGAGCCTTATCTCTGCAGCTTTTAATTAACTGTGAGGTGTTCGCGCTTGGCCCTGTCGTCCCTGCCTTTTGATGCCAGGGGGTAAATGATTAGGAGCACAATAAAAGCAACAACTGTGTGACTTTAATCCTTGACCTGAATGTGGCTCATGATGTATACTGAGGTTATTTTATATAATAGCTCACCTGCAATTGTGAATTATATAATACACAATTCACTCAAACTGCATCTGCTTTTATACCAGCAAGTGGGCACTCAGACTGAAATCATCCTTTTGTTTAAAGATTGCAAGGGGCTGCGTTGGTGGGGGTGCGTTGCTTCAAGTGCCGGTGAGACATGACATACAATCCAGGATCCCAGTTAGAGCAAGAGGTCGATGATCCTGATGGCTTCTCAGACGCCAAAACACTGCACAGTGCTTTATAATGCTTTGTGACAAGATTTTACAACAATCACAGCGGCAGTTATTTCATCTTTTTATCTCTGATCGCTTTATCATCGAGGTGATTACAGGGTAAATGGAAGAAATACGCCTTTCAGTTACAAAGTAGTCAAGCGGGAATGTGCCTTACAGGATGACGTCAACTTTTTTGCTGGACAACCCTGCGTTGTTTTGCCGGACCCTTCTGTGCTGGCAACGCACTGGCAAACCGCTGTGCCAACCGGAGTAGCCTCATTCGAATAAATGAGGGAGCTGCATTTTTTTCATGCAGAGCCAAAGTTTGTCTGTGTGTTTAGTGTGTTACCATGCTAACATTTGCTAATTAGCATAAACACAGGTATTTGGTGATAGACCAAAGTATTGGTGACTTAAAGGAAAGTAACTTCAAATTTTGACCTGATGATGGTAAATGAAAAGTCATTCCTGCTAGATTACTTTGAAACTGAAAGGCATATTTCTATGGTTTACCCTGTGATCACCACGATGAAAGATAAAATAACTGCCGCCATAATTGTTGTAAAATCTTGTCACAGAGCATTATAAAGCACTGTGCAGGGTTTTGGCGTCTGAGAAGCCTTCAGGATCATCGACCTCTTGCTCTAACTGGGATCCTGGATTGTATGTCATGTCTGATCACCAAAGATATTACAATTCATCCTGAGGGGAACATGAACGTCTGAACCAACCTGAATAGTTGGCGTTGACATTTCACTCAAAACCACAAATGTCAACTTCATGATGGCTCTAGAAGGGAAGTCAGGGGATCATGTAAGTCGTTAGGATTCGTCCTCTGGGAACCATGAATGGCAGTTTATCCAATAGTTGAGATATTTCAGTCTGGACCAAAGTGGTGGACAGTATGCAACACACCAACATTGCCATCCATAGAGCCGTGAACTCTTTATTTGACTTTAACGTGTGTGTGAATGTACATATAAATGTCAGCTTGCTGTTTCATGCACTTTATTTGGGCCTGTTGCAGAACTCTTTGTAGTTTGTGATAGAACAGTTTGCATACAGCACTGTAGCAAGTGTTGGTTGCATGAGACCTTTGCTGAAGGGCTGGTGAGTTGGCTTTGACTTTGAGGGGGTCAGCATCATTTAACTGGTGTGTGGTTGGTGCCCAGAGGACGAACAGTGGTAGCACTTTACAGCTGGGTATTGCTAAAGACTTCACAATACAATATGCACAATGATGCATGGGCCACAATATAGTAAAATTACAACTCTCCAGGTTAAGTGCTGTTGCCAGTACATAATTATGTGTAAAACACACAGTTACTCACCACCTCCCGAACACAGAGCTATTGCTTTAAACAGTCTAATTAGGCACAACTTGAAAATTGATGACTAGTTAAGATTCCAAACGCACCACCCACACACTTGCACTACACACACACACACACACACACACACACACACACACACACACACACAGACACAGACACAATATACCCTGCAGGGACCCAGTAGTTCCAGTCTACATGGCGAGCAGGGAGGAGAGAGGGCAGTACCCTTCCGAGGGTTTCTCCTCCACGCCTACGATGCCTTTGTTTTCTCGCATAATGTTTTCCTTTTGGGTCACTTCTCCAGCCTTTTAGGGCACTGAAAGTGGATCTGTCCGGGGCCTCTCCATTACATAGCCCATCAGATAGAGAACGCTAGATAAGTCCCCCCTGTATAATAAATGTCTCATATTTGATCTTCACAGGTGGGAGCGGTCTCACAACACCGTAGCCAGGGTGCCTCTCCTGGGACAGCTTGCACAAACACCTGCTCTTAGGAGGAGAAAGGCACGTCTAGTTGCCTTTTCCCATACACTGTCATACAGACACAATTCTTAAAAACACACACCCTCATGTGGCCATTTCCTGCGATACTGTTGGTGTGTTTATTCAGCCCGACCAACCTTTCAGGAAGCTTTATGGTGCGAATCGTAAACGAGTTAACCCCCAACCTAGAACCCTCTCCCCCATGCCTCACCTCCCTGCAGTGTACGAGAGGGAGAGAGCACCTTTGCCTCGTCGGTTCAAAGTTCAGACGCAGGGCCCGACAATCATTGACACAGTAAAGCAACACCACTTTAATGGAGGGAAATGTGCCGGGAAATCAAAGGGCAATATAAGAAGGGCTGGCTCCAGAATAGACAAGAGATCATAAATACAGTGGAAAGTAAATAGTGGAGGGAGAATGTCAGGCTGCCTTGTTAGCAGGTATAGTATTGCACGGTTGTGGTCTGAATGGGAGGCATCGGAGACATGGGAGGCAACCCTAGCTGTGAGTTATGTTTCCCTAGCTGCACGGGTATGCAATACTTGTTCCCTCCTTAGCATTCACCAGCAGTCAAAGCTGTGCCCTGTCAATCATTTTTGAGGGTGACATTTTCCTTGGAGATCATTGGCCACCCGGGCCAGGGGTGTGTTCCGCTAGACAGCCCACTGCAAGCTCTCCCTCTCAGCCCCACCTATTGCCTCGGTTAACTCTTGGACACTTTGTGCACTGGTGGAAACACAGTGACCTGCTTTTGTGCTATGCCTGCCACCCTGGTTGCACATGATTGTAACATTTAACATACATTTAACAAGGGCAGATTTCAACAGCGTTGAAAGTTTTGAGGAAAATGAATTAGTGCGGCAGGTTGTTGGAGCTGCATAACAAAATCAACAGCATTAATTTACATTGCTGCAAGTCACACAACTCTTTGTTAAGCATACTTGAGATATGGCTTGGAAACTCTGCATTGTTCGTTGTTTTACTGTTATTCAGATGGCTTATCTAATGTAAATAGATCTAAGTTTCTTTATATCGGTCAGCTATTTTAAAGCCACAATCAAAGTTTGTTTTTCCAGCAGTGGAAATAGTATGCGATGCCTCCCTCTTTAAAGAAACATGGATTACATTAATAAAAAAAAAATGGCATTCAGGCCGTATTTCTATATGGTATTCCACAGTATGTATTGAAGTGATACAGAGCATTCAGTTCACTGAAGGATAATCCACATGTACAGGCTTTAATCAATAGCAAAGTTAACTGAGGAGCTGACCCAAGGCCTGTGTTGTTGTTGCCAGTGTTTGTATCCAGTAGCAATGGAAACAGGCATTTCCCCGTTTTATCTCCCTCTGTTTCCTCCACCATACAGATTCAGTCATTGTAACATGCACGCTTTACTCTGTCATCGTCTACCCGCTTCTTTCGCCCCATATATTTTTAGATCTCTTATCTGATATTGTCATGGCAATGCAGAATAAACAAACCGTTCTGATAGCTGCAGGTTTTTCAGTTGGAACCTGTCGGTGGGCCCTTTGATCAGAGAGGCCTTTTATTCTGCCAAGAAGCTTGAGAAGCCAGGAGGGGGCTGGGGCGACAACGAAGCAGCCAGAAGAGCAGCAATGTGCCACCACTCCTCCCTGAATGTGAGGAGGAGGGAGCAGAGCTGACAACTCTCAGCAAAGTTGAATTGACCTGGAAGTGTCATAATTCTAATATCAGCCCAACAGATGTGCGGAACGTGAGTGTCAGCCGCAACAATAGCTTGTTTTGACCCATGTAGTGTGTCATAGTGGAAGTCGCCCAGCACAGCACGTGGGAGAAAAAAAAGACTTCTCTCAACTTGCCTTCTCGTGTCTAGTGTGACAACTCCTGAAACGCATCTGACACGTCATAACGTCTTCTCTAAATAAGTTGTAAAATCAAATCCTGTCTCGTAGAATTATAAACTGCTGTGCAGGGCTTTGGCGTCTGATAAGCCTTCAAATATATGAATCTATTACTCAAACTGGACCTCCCACATCACGCATGTTGATGTGAGGACACCCTCTGCACACTGTGTGTATGTTGCGCACCACAACACCCACCCTATTTCTACCAACTGGGAAGGAAAGAGACAGAGCACACCGAGTGACAATGAATGGTGAACATTTCATTGTTGGTGCTGTCAGGTGGAACAGCGAAGTCGTCCTTGGCACCATCCCAATCACTTATCTATGTCATGCAAGTGGAGAAAGATGGCAAGCTGTGATTGGATCGGGGTCAAGCGTGTAGTCTACCACTTCTCTCGACCAAGTAATGGCGAGGATTAATGGCTCTAAAATCACGTAAATATCAAGTGGCAGCCATGGTAAGAGCTGGCCAGTTCTGTAAATACTATGGCTTCCTTTCCTGTCTTTTCATAAGAGAAAGGAATTATTGCTTGAAAGACAATTCACATTTTGGTGTTTTGATTTTGGTGAAACCTGGAATGGCTGAACCATCTAGTTACTGATTGACACAAGGCATGTTTTCTTGTTTATCCTTGTGTGTTTGTACATGTCATTGTGACTTAGCCAAAGTACTTGAGTTCTGGTTGGAGAGTGTATCAGCTGGAGTGAATGACAGTGGCATTGTGGGATAGGGGGCTGATGGCATTGATGGAGTAGGTGTGTGCATGCGTGTTCACGATTGTGTTTATGTGTGCCAAAAATGTAGGTGTGTGTGACAATACGTGCGTGTGAAGTTGTGCATGAGCACTGAGCCTCTACATGGTGAGGTCATTGCTCATTGGCCCTTTTGTGGGGGTAAGGTTGGGAAGCAGTGATGCCTGCCACAGAAGGGGAGTGTGGGAACCAAATGGCCGGTGCACAGAGGATGGGGGTGGGGGTAAAAGATGAGGTAAATGTTCTGAAGCCCAACAATCAGCATGTTGATGTCTTCACTGGGTGGCCTAGTTCTATGGGGGCTGCAGGACAGAGCAGGTCGCTGGGTCTCAGGGCACTATGGGAGCTCTGGGCAGGGACACACTGCACCATTCTGCTGGATGATGGATGAGCTGTGCTCGCTGCTAAAAATAACAAGATGGAATCATTCCATGAGGTGTCAAAATATGTACTCCACTTGATACTGAATCCAACAACATGCAGCAAATGAATGGACTGAAGGGTTGTTGTGCTGCTGTTTGAGATTGTAGGATAAGCACAGTGATTTCTTGTTGAAGTGTCATGAGGTTGAGATTCAATTATATTTCCCCAAGTAAATGTTTTATTCAGTGATGAAAGCATAGCTGAACTGGCAAATTTCCTTTGAAATATTAACTTTATTTTGACAAAGACACATGCTGTCAGCGGCACCTCCAGTGTGATCGGGCATTGGCAGGTGGGAAGTCAGTGAGGGCCCTTGTTGCCACAGTAACCTCCTACTGGTTTGTTGGGGTGGAACTGGGGGGCATCGGCTGCATTCATGAAATGTTGTCAGAATAGGAAAAGCTAGAAAACCTCATGTTTTTTCAACTTGGGAGAGTTGATGCATATTCTCAGAAGCCACCCCCCCCCCCTCCCTAAATTAGCTACTTTCACTGGGCTACATACAATGTTGGATTTTATTTAGATGCAGATGTCAGTGATGGAGCCTTTACTGCCTTTGCTGCCACTGTCTGTTGACAGTTCTTTTCACCAGGTGGGAAATTATGACATGAAAAAGGTCTGTTCTGAATAATACACCTTCCTCACTCACTATTGTTAGTGCCCACTTGTCTCATCATCTGTTAGAGTTATTTATACCACATATAGTGCTGTCTCTCACCATTTACCACACAAACTTCTGTTTTTCCCTCATTAAAACACAAACCTGTTACACAACAACATAAACAGCGTCTGTGGTTTGACCAATATCACTCTTCTTCAGATGTTTTCTGTAACAGTAAACATTTACTAACATCTCCTGTTGGTAGACATGAGAGTGCTGTTTGTCCTGTGCTTTACCCGGATGTGATAGTACCCAGCTGGCTCATTTTATTTCAGCTCTGCTAACACGGCTGTAGTCCACAAAGTCCGTCTTTTATTGTGGGTGGGGCAGTGCTATGTTGGCAAAACATCACAGATTATAGTCTTGGTTCTGTGATTTGTAGCTTTGGCACAGTTAGCCTTGCTTACAAATAATGATTAGCCTTTGCTTTTCTCTAGAAATAGCATGCGCTGTCATTGTGGTAATAGCTATAGTCCTCTCAATAACTCTGTTGAGGCAGCATCGTTCCTCCCTGCTCGACCGTACAGTACCCCCCAACAGTTTTCCAAACTACTTTACTCCTTAGCATATATTTATATTTTTTTCCAAGCACAGTTGGCTCCTGTTGGAACAATGTCAAAGCCCCCCCCCCCCCCCCCCACCACCACCACCACCACCCCCCACCCCCCCGTTTGGAGTGAAATCTTCACTGCCAGCACTCAAAGCCTGTCAATGAAAGGCCAGCTGTTCCCCGCCCTCTGCCGGCCTGGCCAGGCCTCCGTTAGATGCTCGCCTCGATGTTCGACCCCCCTCCCCACCACAACTCGCAAACACACACACAGACAGCCCAGGCTCGTGTGAAAGCATGAAATGCCATTACCGGCAGGCGTCAGGTTACGTGGGCACAGCACCAAGCTATGTCCCCGCTGCTAACGAAGGATGTGGCGAGAAACGTATATGCTACATGCTAACTGTGCTCCCAGCATGGCACTGCTGCTCTGCACTCGCTCCTTCACACACATGCACACGGTTCTCGAGGCCCCTGGTTGTCGGGGCACAATTCTGTAAAACTTAACCATACGACATAAATAGAACGCAGCAGTCTTTAATGTTAGAGTGTCCTCAAGAAAACACAGGCTGCTGGTGGGACCCCTTGGAAGAAATGAAGGCTTATGTGGCCAGCTCACATGTTACTGTAGGAGAAGAGATCTTTGACTGTTTTGAAGCTGTGGCTAATCAAACACAGTGTGGAGGAATGTCACTGTGAATAACAGCCTATAAAAAATGAATTACAGCTGATGTATGACCATGTTGTTCACTCTCATTTTCAGTCACTGACCGCCTCGACTACAGTCACACTGAAACAGCCGTACATTTGTAACAAATCTTTTCTTTTTAGCTATGCTAACAGCGTGGCTAATTACCTGAAAAACTCATGATATTCTCATCAGCCCCTTTGTGTTTAGTGCTAATAATTAACAAATGTTAGCATGCTAGCGCCCTAAACTCAAGACGGTGAACGTGGTACACATTATACCTGCTAAACATTAGCATGTGAGCATTGTCATTGTGAGCAAGTTAGCATGCTGATGTTAGCATTTAGCTCAGTGCAGCCTTACACAACCGCTAGCCCAATATAAAAGTCACACGTGTTAATGAGTTATGCATGTAAATCTAGCAGATGTATTTATATCTACTAATTTGACCATTTATTTTGGAGTTCACTTCTAAATGAATGAATATTGTGCACATTATTTAATTACACAGGTAACGTATAATTATACTACACTGGTTGTTTATTCAAAGCCCTGTTATCTTTATTATTATCAATGTCATTGTTGAAAAAAACATTAATGCCTCCAGAAGTCATGTCCTCCCAAGTTATTACATTTTTTTACACAAAAATATTGTAGCGTTTATTATTTTTTGTTATTACCAGCCCAGGTTTCCCATAATGATTTAAATACTGCTATATGCCACACATGTAACTGGATTCTCTGTCTCTTGATGATGATGTGATTACACCCTTTTGTTAATGGATTCCAGCTTTGGGGAAACAATTGCCAGTGTGTTTGTTCACGTGTTGTTAACGTTTTGATCACCTGTCCAGGATAGCATACTTAATGCAAGATAGCTGTCAGTTCTGTTCTATCGTATGTATTTAATTACATCATGCATTGTAGACTGATACCACACTGTTGTTGCGGATAGTGGTGGTGGTGTTATTGACGGAGTGGAGAGATTGGTTTCATTTCCGCACGTGGGAGGCATGCTCTGCATAGCCTGAGGATACAAAACCAGATCAGATGCATATGATATCAGCTCATATCACTTCTTGAGTCTCGTCCATCACAGGCTGTGTTACTGTGTTTCCCTCCACCCCTCCAATTCTTTAATCCGTCATAGAGTAAATTTCCTGACTGTTTAAGTATCAGTTTAAATTTTTTTCATGTCTGCGTTTCATTTTTCGATATGTTTTTCCTTTCTCCTTACTCTTTCCCCACGTTTCTCTTTGTCAGAGTCGGGTTAGCTTTAATGAGTGGACTCTATTGTTACTTGGGGCGGCCGCCTGCTTGCAGCTGTGGATGAAACTATTTGGTGTATTTGGCATGGCGCCCGTCTTCGGCCTCAGTTTCTAACAGGAGGAGGAAGAGGAGGAGGCGGAGGCCAACACATTGGATGTGCTTGATGTGGACTGATGGACAGCAGACAGCTTGCCGTGTCTGCTGGAAAACAAGAGTGCTTTCCTAATCTACTTAGACAGGAGTCCATGGAAACCAAATGCTGGTGGAGAAGGACAGGGAGTTACAGTAGATGAGAGCTTGATGTCAGTGGATCTTCCATATTTCGTGTCTGATGTTTTGCATGTTTCCATGGCCCATACAGTATAATCTGCTTGCACAGTTTTCATGCTGGAATATGTGACAACATCAAGCTGCAGTGTAAACTTTTCCTTAATCTATGGGCTCCACTGTCCCATTAGTCATTATCACGGCCCATCAGATGCTGCTGACAGTCAAAACACTAGGATCTCTCATCATTTTATCCCCATGGTGCATTACTTTGTTTATCATGGGCTTTCCTAGTATCTCTGGAACTTTATAAATCATCTCTGACATCAGCTGATGGTCCCTGCGTCCTCATCTGTCTGCTGGATGAAAGTGATGTCCTGAAACTCCCATATTACACATCACCCAAGTCAGATAATACGTAATGTGTGAAGTCATCTACAGAGTCTTGTGTTGAGCTCCACTGAGCTCTCTAAGCAGCACTGTGAGAGCCCAGGCACAGCCACCACCCCTCTTGAGTAACCTTTCACTTTATATTAAAATAACATTAGATAGTTCATTTGAAACTGATTAAAAGCAGCTCTATTCTGGCGCAACTGCAGCACTCCAGGTCTGATCAGGCCTGAAAAAGGGCTGAATGATTGAGGAACATATATATTTATAAAGTTTTCTGACCACAATTGCAATTGTGATTTGAATTGTGATTATTTTCTATAGAGTAAACTCCAGGCCTGATCATATTATCACACCTTTAGTTGTGATATGTGATGATACCTACTGTTGACAGCTCTGCAGAAAGCTGCTTGAGCTATCATTGAAGCTAGCTTCACAGACTAAGTAGCCTCATAGCTCTGAATCTTAAAGGTCCAGTTTAAGAGCATTTAAGGTGAGAAGCTTAAAACAATGACATGATGTCTTAAAAGTTTGATTGGGAGATTCCAATAACCAATACATAGAAAAAGACTCGCCACTGCCTATGTTTCTTTTCCAAACATTGAAAGTGAAACAGAGTGGTGATTCTCCTTCCACAAAACCATCTTTGGCTGAGTGACAGACACCCATACGCAGAGAGCTAATGTGCTCATACAACAGCCAGTTGTTTCGCCCACTGACAGAATTAACGTTAATTAACTACAGCTGAATACATTTACAGGCAACAGTTGTCATTATAGAAGGCGTAATTGCTACAGCTTGTTGAGACACTGTTCATCATGGAAGTTATAATTAAAGCAGCAGCTCTTGCGCTTTGAAAATTGTCCTCTTTCAAATCGTGATTTTGATATAAAAACAATGTTTATTACACAGGGCCATCGTCACCATAGTTATAGCGGATTAAATCAATTCTGTCAACTTTCACTGAAAGCTTTCGCTGCTTGGTGGACGCGAAATGTTGCCTTTTTTAACCTGTCTAACCTGCCATCTAACACTGTTCGCTTGTATCACTGTCCTCTAAAATGAATGCATGTGGAGGACTGGGAAGGATCTCACTGAACACACTCCGGAGTATTTACATGTGTGTTGGGAGAGTCTCGAAATTCCAATAGCTGAGGAGTTTTATATTTGTTCCAAAACAGAATACGGGCTGGACAGTTTGAACGCCAAAACATCTGAACACCTGGTGAAGTAATTGTTGAGTCATTGGTATTTATCAGCATTCATATTGATGTGTTGTTTTTGGCTTCTAGACTTCTTAGTATACTTATCTTTTTTTTTTTGCATTTCTGCTATGCTGTCACACACATTAGGGTAGCCACATAGAGAAGAGTATCATAAAGTCCTGTGTGTCATGCTCATATGCTGGGGGAGATTTGACCCTGCAACCTGTGTCTCTTGTGTAGCTTGTGTACAGTATATGGTGTTTGTGCAGTTGTCATGCCACTCTGATCAGCAGCAGAGTGGTCTACTGTAAGTGGCCAGGGTGGAAATAAAGGATAGGGATGAAAGGGGACAGATTGCATATTCATCTGGCCCATTTAGAGGAAGCGAAGCCTACAGAGATGCCTGTCGGAGCACACCGACGAACCCAAGATTACTCACAGGTGCAACTGTGAGACACACACACTTCCATCGTAGTCTTTTTCTCCTCCTGTCTCGCTCGTGTTTCGCCACCTTCAGCTCAGTGTGTTTTATCGCTGGCCCTCATCTCCCTGGTCTTGGCGTGTTTCTGCATGTACAGTCTTTGTCTCTTATCGCCAGTCTTACCTCGCTTATCAGCCCCCTTTTATGCGCAAGTTTTTTCTTTTTTCCCTCGTCTGTTGTCGGCATGCTTTTATTTTTCCACAGTGGCTCATAATAAAGTCCTTTACAGGAAAGTCCTGATCCAAGGCCAGTGATACTGAGAGACTTTAAAACAGAAGGGGCACAGCGAGGACGTCGTTGTCATGAGGGAGATACAACATGGACAAATGGGAAAATTGTCATTTTATATTACGATTATATGTGAATATGCTGTGTTCAATAAGTCTTTAACCTACACTTGTATGTATACCTGAAACAGTGCAGGCCTCATGGGTTAGGTCTTGCTTACTTTACTTTTGTCTTTTTAATATATTTCCTTACATACAATTAGTGAAGCTAACTGAAGCTATACATACAGCCTGAATCGCAGCTCTCCTGTAATTCCTATGGTGTATTGTATATTGTCCTGAAGTATTTTGTATAATGGCAGGAGAGAGACAAGTGTTGGTTGTAGCAGGAAGGTTAGGTCCTCACCTTGCATGAACAAAATACTTGCACTCCCAACACATTGCCCGAATCATGATGGATAGGATGAAAATCAATGTTTCAAACGTTTTGTGCCAAAAGCTGCATTCAAGGGGTTGTTTGCTGATGTTACAGATCTAAATGTGTTTAAAGGTCTTGCGGAGTAGTTTTCGTAGCTCACTGCACTCACTACTTGTCTACAAACACCATAGTTTTTCTTATACTTACTGTATATTCTTTACATTCTCTGATATGAGACATTTGCAGACAGCTCAGAAGAGACAAGTACATCCATTTACTGCTTCAGCTTATTGAACACTCACTCTGCAGCTTATTTCACTCAACGGAGCATAACGTCTGTCTCTCGTCAGATGAATTCAGTCTGAGTCTACAGTCCGGAGAGATTTATTGGCCAAAATCCACCTGCACTCTACAGCGCTTTGGCTGCACTGACTACAGCAGTGTGTGAGAGATCTCTGGTGCCCTCTCTCTGTAGACCAGTTGGTCTCCATGTTAACAGATGGCCAACTTGCTCTGCATCATGTTGTCAGATCTCTAATGAAGAGTGATATGTAGGTAACTTCCTGAATGTGCTAATTTGCTCCAGGCCCAACACAGAAAACTATCCACACACTATGAAGAACTAGTTTACTGGTCCGACAGTTCTTCTGTTTTCACAAGTGCTGTGGTAGAACAGCAGCATGCAAACTGTTTGCAGGGCTGCGGCCTGTTCCTTTCAAATCCATTCCAAATAAATACCAAAACAAAAGGCTGTTCCGTGTGTGTGCTCTGGAAAGACGGCAACACGATTACAGAGGATTGTTTGTCTGATAACAAGGTCAACACTAAAATGTCATCAGTCATGTCTCTTATAACATTTGGAGGTGTTCCAAGCTAGTATTGAACTGAGGGCAGTCAGAATCAGAGCTGAACGTCCGGGCGTACCAACACTGACGCATTCACTTAATGTTGTGCGTACTGAAGTGCATTGAACAGTGATGTGGCCGCTTAGCTTGGGAAAAAGTGAACTATATTCTATAACTGTATTGTTAGTGAATCTTTGAACTGAACTAAGTGATTTGAATCAGCAAAGTGCTTCCATGATTTCCACCTCTAATAACCTTATCAGTCAGATTTACCGCCTCTAAAAGACAGATTGTGCACTGGCTCAAGATAAACTTTCTTGTTGGCTTCATGCGGAGCAGTCGGCAGCCTTATGGTGACGACAAGGCTCAAGGAAGTCACTGCACCCAGCCAAGAAATAGTACCGCTATAACTCAATAACTATAATGAGCTTTAGAGCCAGGCTAGCTGTTTCCTCCTGCTTCCAGTCTTTATGCTAAGCTGAGCTAACCCACTCCTGGCTTTAGCTTCATATTTGGCGTACAGACATGAGGGTGGTGTCGATCTCCTCATCCAACGCTTTCCTTCAAGCTGTGCTATTCAATATATATGAACCACAAATGCGAGAGGAGAAGACAGGGCGCTTCTGCCATGAACCTTGTTCTCCTTGGGGGTCTCGCAGCTTGACAGGCATGTTTTTTGATTCATACCTGATCTACCTGCCTGCTCCTCTCTCCCACGTTCTGCCTGATTGGCCTGAAGGGCCAAATAGACAGTGCGCTTCTGAGCGGATCCACACCAAAGGAGGGCAGCAGCTCAGCTGTCGCAGGTCTATGCCTAGGGCCAGATCCATCGCGTGCAACCACTTCAGCCTCTAATTAAGCTTCTGAAGGGAGCGACAGCCTTTATTAAGAATAGAGATATTTTACCTCCTTCGTATTCCACGCCCCAGCTGCTACAAAGGCAGGAAACAAAATGAAGTGTCTCCCATGTAGGCCACTTTAACCACTATGTAGCTTTGTGTATCTGATTCATAGACTTAATACTAAAAAAAAATGTCTTGTTAAATTTGTGCATGAAGAAGTGTGAGTGTGTGGATCTGATTGTGCTTTTGCATTGTGTTGGGGGGGGGGGGGTGCAGCCTCTGGTGGGGGATGACTCCTCCAGATGATCTTGTGTGTAGCAGCAACAGCGACGCAGCTGGAATTGTTATCTCCTTTGATATTAGGGCTGCATGTAATGTGGAAAACACCCTGGGCCGGCTCCACTTCCTCCTCAGACGATAGGGGTTTCACATGCCAGTTGGTTTTTATAATCCCCTGGAGATTTGTAGTTTATTCCACTGAATTCAACCTTAGCTATGTGAAATATTTTTTAAGGCTCAAAGAACAATATGGGGATTACATTTTGTCCTGCTCTTTCTAAATCAGTTTGCTTCTGAACACACTAAAGTAAAGCCATCTGCACCTGTGGTAAAACTGGAAAGTGTCTGATAAAATGATGCTGAACTCTGTGACCAAGTAGGTGGGGCGGTGTATTTTCCTCTGGGCCTTTACCACTAATATGGCGCTCCCTTGTGATGAATGTCTGAGATTCTCGGTCTGTCTCTCTCTCTACTTTAACAACATGTTCCTTCGGAGGGAGTACGAGGGAGGAAGTGCTTTGGATGTCATTGCCCGTCTACCCAGAGGGGCTGCATGTTGAGACACACCCCTCCCTCTTCCCCCCGCCTTCCCTTCCCGCCTTCCCTTCACACCCCTGGCACTGATCTCCCAGCCCATCCATCTCTCCTGAGGCGACAGTCCCGTCTCCTTTACTCGAACTGTCTGGCCAGTGAGGTCCACGCAGTGAGACAAACACACACTCACGCTGCCAACATCACTTCGCGCTTGGGCCTGTGAATGTGTGTGTACGTGTGTTCATCTATGTCAGAGGAATGTCTAAAGTAAACCAGCAGTAGAGAGTGAGGTCCAGGCAGCTGTTGTAGTTCCCTGTAGACGCAGATGTTTGCTTGTATCTCAGCATTGACATGAGAGAGAGGATGGTCCTCACTGCATCATGCCCGTTACACAGAAGCCACATATAGTATATTTAAGGCCCCTCCAAATAGTGTGTAATACATTACAATAATCATCTGTGGTTCATCCATCTTTGGGTCTCCACCATTTGGCCTGTAGCATCCAACAAATACGCGCCACTAAGGGAATTCATGATCGCTTGATTCTAGTGTTGAGCAAGTTACTAGAAAAATGTAATCAATAGGAAATTACATACTTATTGAACATGTAATTCCACTACTTAATTAATTACTCAGAAGCAAAACAACAGTGGTTTGTAGGCATTTACTGACCACCACTTTATTCAAACACCTTAATAAGTCATGCGTTACTGCTTGATTCTTTAAAGAAACAGTTTGACATTTTGGGAAATGTCACTTTCTTGCTGGGAGTTAGATGAGAGGATTGATACCACCCTCACATCTGTCAATTAAATATGAAACCAGAGCCAGCAGCTGGTTAGCTTAGCTTAAAGACTGGAAGCAAAAGGTAACGACATCATCCTACCGGCACCTCTAATGCTCACCAACAGAAGGAAGTAGTACGACACATAACACCCGTTAACGTTCATCATTTTTACTCTTTGTTTTTTGTATAAATTTAACTAAAAATATAAAACATGTTGATTAGTGAGCTTTGGAGATGCTGGTAGGATGATTTTATTACTTTTGGACAGAGCTCCAGCTGTCTCCAGCATCTTGACATCTAACTCTCAGCAAGAAAGCGAATGAGCGCATTTCCCAAGATGCCAAATTATTACGTTAAGATGGTGTCAACTGGAAGAAGCCAGCCCACTTGTACGTTGAATTTTTGTTGCTTGTAAGAGTGCTGAAAATTCCTTTCCTGTTGCCAACAACTACCAACTACTATGCTTTGTAATATTCAGCTTATTTGTGAGCTACTGCATTTAGTTTCAGCAACTGGGGTTTTAGTGGTATACATTCAGGATAAGTGTTAAGAAGAGAATACCCAAACGATGAGAAAAAAAATCACAGTTAATTAATAATGAATTAATAATGAATTGCCTTTAAACAAGAGGGAACGAAAGGCTGGGCTGAGACCTACCTCTAGCATAGTAAATCAGTGCCTTGTCACTTTTGAGTGTCCCGCTTTGAGGAATTAAGAACTGCCAGTAAAACAGCCATCACATGAAAGAGACCCTGGGGCTAAGCAGCACTGAGTAATACAACAAGAGAGGCTCTTTTAGGGTTCTGGTCTTTGTCAAGAAAATCTCGATGATTTCTTTTCATCCCACTCTTGCTTAGTGTCTGCATTCGTTTTCTAAAACGTTCCTTGAATTGAAGCAGGAATTGCTGAAAAATAAAAATAGAAAAAGCTTAAGTTTAAGCCTGTTTTCTCATAGAACAAGCTCAGCATTTCAAGTCAGTGAAGATACAAATACAAATACAAACAAAAAAAATAGCTCTTATATATACATATAAATGTACATATATATACATATATAAGTGTATAAGTGTGTGTGTTTTCGGTGTTGTTCATGAATGTATTAGGGCATGAGGAGTAGGACAGCAGGACTAATGATATATCACTGTTTTGTTAACCTGAGTGACGTGTTTAGCTGGCACCTTGGTGGAAAGCGTGTCTAAAGCATGTTTGTGTGCCAAGAATCACAGAGAGAGCAGAGATAACCACTTAAGTTCATAGCAACACTGCCTAAGCTTGAACAGTAACGCAGCCTGTGCTATCTTTCAATATCGCAATGATAATATGCTGGCAGAGTGTCAGGATGACTAAACATCTGCCTGAATCACGTGTCTCCTAGTATTGATTTAATAGCTGATGCTAGGCTATGAGACTGTACTGAATACTGACATACATAGAGGGACACACCTATAGCTTACCTAATGCTTTATCAGATTAATTCCTCTGTAATTACTGAGCTTATTGAATCCCATGACTCACACCTTCATACAGGCAGATGAAGTCAATTAAACTTAATAGAGGGTAGATCAGGAAACAAACACTGGATTAGTGTGTTCAAATTGTGATCATGAGGTACTGAAAAGTCAACAGCATGACATACATTAAACAGTATACTGTTTGAGACCGGTGACCCACCATTGTAGCCTCCTGAAAATGACATTTTAAACAATGTGAATAAACCAAATAAAACTAGAGGACAAGAAGCTGAGAAACCCACAGCACTTTGCCATGATATATCAACATATGCAGTAGTAATGGCCAGCGTGTCGGCAAAGACAGTAACCAAACATGACGTCTACTGACACTTCCAGTAGCAATAGAGCAACATGGCCATCCCATCGGGGTCCATTGTTCCCTGGTGTTTTTGCTCTGGTTTAGGTCCACCAACTCAAAACATCTGGCTGTCAGAGCTTGTTGAATGTTTGATGCTCTTCAACAGATTTCTCACATTAGGCCAGCAACATTGAGCATTCAGCACCGAGGTTGACATTTTTAACGATCTTTTGCCATTTTGCAAACCAAGCGATACACAGAGAAAATAAGGTTAGTTGATCGATAATGAAAACAATCGTTAATTGCATCCCTGGACTTATAAACACACACACTGGCGAACTAAAACAACTAGCTAAGAGTGGCTGAGAGCTGTGTTAAGCTGCAGGATTAGTTGGCAGTACTAGTAACTCCCTAAACTGTTTTTATTTTATTTGATATTGTCAATATGTTCTGTTTTAAGAGCTTTAAAGGTATCTTCCTATTATAGCAAAGCCACAAAATAGAAACGTGCTGTGGATAATGTGAAAGAAATGATTCATGTGATCTGAAAAACTTTTCCTTTTCTTCATTGTTACCTTTCAGCACACAGACAGATGTTTAACATCAGCAGAACACCCACAAGAGCTCACTTTGAGCTGTTTAACTAAAGCATTTAGTGTTGATGCACTGCCCCCCTATCCGCAGCTCTGTTATTTTACCATTATCCTGCAATGATAAGCAGGTGTGAATGGGAATGGGAGGGACGTGACAATCGGGAGGTGATGAGTGGTCTTAAAGGTCAGGGTTGCTGTTGGTTTGGCTGTGATGTGGTTTACCAGGAGAGAGCTGGAGCGTGATGCAGTTTGGCGGAGTTGCAGCTGGCCTTTGCCACACAGCGCTGATTCCTCTAAGGGACAGGCCTGTAAAAGCTGGTTCTGATTTGTGGCCCACCCACATAGCAGCGCAGCTTGAACGGACCTAACTGCGTGAATGCTGTGCTTTCCCTCAGTCTTTATAATTTCCCTGCCAGGAGTTTAATTTTATGCGGTTATTTACTGCGGTCTACAGTTGAGTTCCATGGCTTTTTTTTCTCTGCTTTTTTTTCCCTCTCCTCTTCTCCTTCTTTCCGCCGGGTGCAGGTGTGTGTGCACTCGACCGAGGAGATGTGTTGGCTTGTCTACAAAGGCTCCGACATAAAAATGGATCAGGAAATTCTGGTTCCACTTTATACTGAGTCCCTCCCCTCACATGGCAGTAAACGCCACAAACCAACCCCCTGACCCACCCACAGCTGCAGGAAAAGGTGATGAAAAGTTATTGCCACATTGTTGTTGTCACCTGCCCGCTGCTTAGTAGAACATTCCTTTCCAGTAGTCTTCAATTAGCACGAAACTTTAATGATTTGATCAGTCGGACAGAAGGTAGGAAAAACCCGATACAGGGTTGGTTTTTTTGTGTGTGTGCTTGAGGCGGTTCAGCAGACGAACTTGACTCAGATGACAGTTATTGACAACTGCAGGACTGTCAGCATTGTGGACCCACCAGTTGACTCCAGTTGAGACAGGATTCTCGAGTCTCCTTTCATGTCATATGAGGTCACCTTCTTTTGTGTCCACTGCACACACACACACCGTCACCGAGACTCACAGATACCCATGGTCCTCACGCCCTCGGGGCTAGAGGAAGGAGACCCAGCAGAGGAAGTGTAAAGGTCTAATGTGAGACCGCTGAGTGACTCTGGAAAGAGAATAGATCAGGTTGCGGGGGCCAGCCGGGTCTTTATTTTAAAGATGAGTTGATCTGTCTCTGTGAATGGGCCTTGTCTCTGTCAGCAGGGTCGTGTTTGTGTTGTAGACCCCTGGAGGGCACTTACAGCCGAATGCCACAGTGGAAATTTGAATTCCTTTGTAATACAGAGGAATGCCATTCATGAATTTTTTGACTTGAAAAAAGATACTGGACCCAATGATTCCTGACATTGTGTTTTTCTTCCACGGTCTGACACATTTTGACACATGAACCAGGATGTATGGGTCACATTTTAAGGTTTAATTGAAGAGAGGTTGCTGAGGTCATCCCGAAATGTATTTTGTGTTTTTGAATTCTTATGTACATCCCCAAGTGCGAGCTAACAGGGAAAACACTGTGATGAGAGTTTTGGAATTTGAAGAGAAAAGGAGGAGAAATTCTGATATAAAATGTATTTACTTGTGTTACTTACGTTGCTCCTGGCACACAGCAGTGATATTAAGACGTTGTCCAGCCTGCTTTTTGGTTACTACCTCGGAAGTGGAATTCTGCAATCTAGTGCTCCAACTAACAATGAGTTTCATCAATGAATCGATTCATTGTTGTCACAGTTTCCTGCAGTAAAACTCAAGATGACGTCTTCAAATGTCTTGTTTTGTCTGACTAACTCAAATATTTGATTCACTCTGATATAAAATTCTTATATGCTTTCCTCGATCTCATAGCATTGTGTCTGCCAACTGCAGGATCCCTTTATACTGAATAAAGTCTCTGTGTGATTCCAGCCCTCCTGGTGGCAGCCCGCTGGTGTTTACATGCTCATGGCTTGCTGGTCAGGCCTGTGAAATTGTAGGCAAAGGATATGCCCTCAAGGATTGCCAACTCTCTCAGTGTCTGTGAGTGATGGCCTGGGCTTGTGTCCAGAGCAGCTGGGTTAGCCACCAAATTAGAAAACAAAGGAGGTTCAAGTGATAAATCCACCCCGAAAGACAAAGCAAGGACAGAAGAGGGGGAATGTTTTGATGATGCCCACAAGAAAGGACTTGGGAGTGAAGAGAGTGACCCTGTCAAAAGCTGAGATTGAAATAAATATTCCACCAGGAAATGACTTAAGGAGCTGCCTGGAACTGACCCCAGACTGGCTTAGTCATTTGCCAGAGGCTAAGAGACAGTAGCAAAGAAAGGGAGGCACACTTTCTGTCAGGGACATACCTTCTCTTCTCTACAGAGGACACAGCATTGAGGATGCAGAATCTCTGTTTCTGGTGAACCTTAGCCAATGATAGTAAAAGAGAAAAAAAAAAATACACACAAAGCTCAGTCTGGGTTTGTCTGTGATTGAATTGAGAGGCCTTCTCTGTTGCTGCCAAGAATCGGCAGAAAAACAGCAATGTGTTGTCTGCAGGCCTAGAGAGCTTCCAGGTGAGGAGGAGGAGGAGGAGGAGGAGAGTATAAGGCATGACTGAGGTGGATGAACTGTTGCTGGGTTTTTTTATGTACCTTACACTCCTGAGCAGGGTTTCCTAGTGTAGACCAGTCGTGGAGTATTGCCTACTTGTGGCATCGGCTGGCCCCTAAATCACAGACGGACTGTCCCTGCTGAAGAGATTCATCTAGCGCCTACCAGAATACACCATGCAGACCTGCCCTGCCAGGCAGCACAAGTACCAATTTAAAAGCTTTCCTATGATGCGACAGCGCAGCGGTGATGACAGGCCGCACTCTGTTCTGGGCTCCCCTGCCGTACCTTTCATCCCACAGAATTCAGAGGGAGAGCGGAAGGCTGCGGAAAGGCCTTTAAAGTAGGAAGTACTGCACCATAATGTTGCCGCTGCGGTAGAAGGACGCCTTGTGTTTTGTTGTCTGAGGCAGATCGAGTCTGGCTCAATAAGCTCAGCGTGCTCTTCCCCTTCTGTAATTATGCGCCAAATATATTTTAATGAGGAATGAGGTCTGAATAAATGCAATTTGTGCAAAGACATTCGGTTCTCTTGAGCCTTTGGAGTGTATTTTGGATGTTGCTCTATCTAAACCGTTTTTTTTTTTCACTGGCGCCCAGACAGAACTACAGTAGGTGAATGCTGAGGAGTTCATTCATGGGACTCGGGAGTGTGTGTGCTGATGTCCAAAGACACTCAGACTCTTCCTACTGAGATGGCACGGCTCTGTGAAAATGAAAGCCCTCCAATGGCCGACAGCAGCAGCAGCAGCAGCAGCAGCCACGGATCAACTTTGCTGTGTTAGTGTCTGTGTGTGTACTGTATACACACTGTTACCAAGTGGGACAAGTGATTTATGTGTATATGTATGGATGTGTTGAGTGTTTCATGGTGGCGCAGGCAGATGTTATCATGCAACCTTCCGCGTCCAGTAAGACCTCCATCACCGAAGATAAGCACTATTATTTACAGTAATAGGTCTGACTTCAATTCAATCAAATTTGCATGGAGGGAAGGGATATAACTGATCCTTAACCGCTTTGTATGGGACGTTAGGTTTGGTACTGTACATAACTTGTTTTGATTAAGTACACAAAATATTAACAGTCTAGAGTCTAATACCGCCTAATTACAGTTTACAGTTAGACGCAGGAAGAATATACAGTAAATTCAAAAAGCACATTTTGGCAGCATGTCAGTTTGTGGCAGTTCATTTACGACAAACGCAAATGATTCGCCAAGTGTAACTTCTGGGTGCTGTTCCAGAAAAAAGAAAAAGAAAAAAAATTTAAAATCACATTATTGCAAATGACTAAAGATCCAGCCGAGCTCAACGGCATGTGGTACAGTTCAGTTCACTCCTTTTTTCTAAACAGCAAAAATCAAAAACTATGTTGTTATTTGATATCTTTGTTTTTAGTGGCCTTCAACAAACACTATTTCTCAGCTTGACCGACAGGCCGGTCACGTGATGATCTACTGATGCAGGCAGAGGCAGAGGCAGAGGGGGAGGACGAGCCGAAAAAAAGCTAAAAGCTAAAAAGAAGGAAAAAGTTAGAGAAGTGGGCTTGTGACCATGAAGGGCAGTGGTTCGACCCCCGGACTGGTAGGATCAGCCTCAGCAGTGAAATAGCAGCGCTCATTAAGCAAGCTTAACCCCCAGCTGCTCCAGTGGAGCCGCTTAGTGACCAACAGGTCAGACTGAGGTTGTACTGGGCGGCTACCATGTATGAATATAGCATTATATAGCATTGCCCTCAGTGAAGCCAACCCTGGATATAAAGGGAAAATTGACATACAGTATTTTGTGCGCGCTGCCGCTGCCTGGTTTTTCAAATGCTAAAAAATGTGCTTAAAATCACAGATGGTTCAAATTCGAATCCCTCGTTTCTCTTCCGATATGGATGGAAACTCCAAGAACGCGTTTCACTTTCTCAGAAAAGCCAGTGAAAGAAATCCCCGCTTAAGTTAATGGTGATGTAACTTAAGTAATGATGACTGTTTAATGTTCAAAATAATTGGACAATAATTTTTTCTATTGTACAGAAAACAAAACAAACCGTGACTCCAAAGTATTGAACCTCAGTTTTGCGTGTCTTTAAACCCCTAGTTGAGAGTGATATAACTTGTTCATTTACACAGTCCCTCTCTCACAGACACACACACTGGTTGTAAGAGAGAGTGGCGTTCCAAAGGGCAGCGCTGTTTACCTGCCCACTTGAGTGGATTCCTCAGCCGGCTGGCTCAGACGCTGAGGTTGAGGCTCCGGTGCCTGCGTGTCTACTGTCTACACCGGAGACATTCTTAGCCTGATATCAGTGCCGCACGCTCAACAAAGATGTTGAAAGGCCATATTGAAGCAGGACTAGGAGTGGAGGGGTGGTGGTGGTGGGTGAGCAGAAAAGGGAGGGAGTATGAGGAGATAGATGGACTCGGCTCATAAAATCCACTATCGTCAAGCGGGGCCGGAAGCCTTGAAGTGTTGTGCATGCAGAGGGAGAGCAGGTGTGACTTTCTGTATATGTTTTTGTGAGTGTGGACGTGTTGTATGTGGCTGCGCAGGCATGTGCGTGGGCGTATGTGTGTGTGTGCTCATGTGTTGAAGTGGGTGCATCTGTGTTTGAGTAATAAATAGTGTAAGTAGAGTAGAGTGTAAGTTCCGGCCTGGCGGATCTTGAGCTGGGCTGAAAACACACACACACACACACACACACACACACACACACACACACACACACACACACACACACACACACACTCTACACGCTGTGTTTTTGAGGTTGTATTCATGTCGCCGCCCAAACAAAAGCAGAGCTTACTGGTCACTAGTTAAAATCATGCTTCCTTGGTTAATCACACTGCAGTAGGTCATGGGTGTGTGTGTGTGTGTGTGTGTGTGTGTGTGTGTGTGTGTGTGTGATAGGGCGATGAAGCAACTTCAAAGCGGCATGGCAGCATTCTCTCAGCCCAGCCTGTTTACACTGCTCAGTGGAGTCTGCATTCCTCTGTCTCATTTTTCCATGGCATTCCACGAGGAGCTCCCTACTCCTGGCTGCATGCCCACGCCTCAGCGACGTTTACCCCCCCCCCCACCCTCACCCACCTCCCTCCACCCCTATCCATACAGTACATACATACGTCTGTACACACAACTGTACACTCCATTTGGCCTTTAAAACAAGACAGAACCCAGCTGGGACTGGATCATGCAGCTCCCAGAGAACGGGGAGGGAGAAGGAGGAGGTAAAGGGAGGGATCACATGCACCGTACCCCCCCCCCCACCTCAGGTGGATACCCAGATGCATAAATGTTGGTCCGGGTCTCAGCGATGTAGGGGCAGAAACATCTGCGCTGGTTTGTCTTGAAAAGTTCTCAGCACATTCCCTGACTGTAAATCAGGCTGCTTCAACGCCTGCCTCAGAGCCAGAGTGAAATATAGCAGCGAAAAAGAAAACAATTATGCTGCCAATTACAAGGTGTGTTGCAAGCAGCCGGCGGCCACATCAGAGAAGTTCTCTGCTGATGTTTTCGTGACTATTTACTGGTGGGGTTGCTAAGGATGCAGCGTGTGTGTGTGTGTGTGTGTGTGTGTGTACCCGGGCCATATGGCCACATAAACATTTGCAAAGAGTAAAAATAACATGTAAAAGCCCTTTATTTAGTAGTTGTGTTTACTTGTTCTTTGCCTTTATGACTGCATTTCTCCGACATCAGCCAAAGGTGATTATGGGATTCCCTGTGGGGTGGAGAGGAGGGATGGTGGCAGACGGTGACATCTGTGGAGAAATATGTCACTGTTGTTCTTTTTTCCTTTCCACGGGATCCTCCCCTGGATTGAATTAGAGATCTTCCATGACTGGATGGTAAGGTAATGACAACTGCACAGTAAAAACTCCCATCTGAAAGAGTGCTTTCATGAAGTTTTTAATCTTAAACTTCTTTTTCTCACTGGGGAGACCTTTCGAAGAAGTTATTTGCTAGCCTCTCCTTTGTTTTATGGCTGATTTCCTCTTTCCAGGAAAATAAGATTTAAGGCTGAACATGCATCTGCATGACTTGTTAGTTTGGAAAGGCTTTGCAGTGTATAAGAAGTGTACAGATGTTAAAAGAATCAACTGTTAGGAAAGAGGAAGTCAGTGGGTTAAGTCATTTTTGTTTCATTTGTTTTGAGCAGATGGGAGGATGGGAATGCCTTGGAGGGTATTTCAGGGAAATGATTTATGGTGTGAGCTCTAACCCCGATAACTGAGCTTTACATTTCTCTGCAACCATTTATAGCTAATTCTCATTTGCATTGTGTTCAATAGCCAGCAGGTGAACCACACCTGCTGCCAACTCGTAGATGAGGTGGAAAACAGCCTGTTCCATTGTACAGAACCACACACCAGTCAAAATCATTACACTGGAGCATTGTTAGCGAAACTTTTAAGAATGTGAAAATGTATGAAAATATGACGGTAAATGGGGGAAAGCCAGTTGCACACAGATTTATTCTCTTTATTCATTCATTGATTTTAAAAGGCAGTTGTATAGTTAAACATCCACATCAGGGGTTTCAGGCTGTCCTCACACAAGGCTTTATGAACAAAGGAAGGCTCATTGGCTGCATATGTCACTGTACAGTGGCATTCAGTTTCAGCCCACAAGCTGCGTTTAGGGTTTTGAGCTTTATGAGGCTGACTGGAAGAACAGTTGGAAAGAGGAAGAGGGACGAGAGAAAAATGGCTCCCTCTCAAATGCCATAATAAAGTTTGACCCCTCTTTAAGCACAGCATATTGCTGCAAAAGAGACATGTTGGTGGGTGGGTTCAGGGGAAACACGGGATTGCATTTCCAAATGAAAGAGGGATGTTAAAAACACCCCCAGCAGCCTACTGTTTTTTTATTTTATGTGCGAGTGTGTAAAAAGGGCACCTGTCTCTCGTTAAAGAGAACCCTCCTCTGGTGTGACTTTTTTCTGTTTTATGCAGTAGTTTTATTTTGAAACGGTACCCTCTTCCTGTCCGTTTGAACTGATCTACAATCAGGCCCTCATCTTCAGTGAAGGTCCTGCACCAGTTGCTAAGGGTGAAATGTTTCTTCCTGATTAGCTACAGCATCGGTTTACATATGTTTAGGTCAGGGTTGGTCACATAGGTTTTTAGGGGTGTCAATGTCAGTCAGTCGGTCGTTCCACCGCTTTGGTCTAGATTGAAATACCTGAGCAACTATTGGATGGATTGCCATGCATTTTTGTGCAGACATTCATGGTCCCCAGAGGAAGGATCCTACTGGATTTGGTGATCCCCTGACCTTTCCTCTAGCACCATCAGCAGGTCAAAGTTTGCCCTTATCCAGTAAAATATCTCAGCGTCCACTGGATGGATTGGTTAAAGTCTGGTGTACGTCCATGGTTCCCAGACCATGTATCCTCATGACGTTGGTGATCCCCTGACTTTTCCTCTAGTGCCACCATGAGGTTCACATATTTGGTTTTCCGTGAAATGTGTTGACTTTGTGTCTCTTCCTCCAAAATATGTCACTCACATGATACAATTAAATAATAATGTTTTTGTTGCTGTTAGCTATCCAATTAACACCTGGTTGCCAGCAAGGCTAACAACCAGGCATAAACAAACAGCAACAATGGACAGCCTTTGGGCTAATGTTAACTTTGCTTGAACATGTGAGTTAATTAAATGTTGAATTACTGATGTAAGAGACAAAATATGCACTGTGATTCAGAGCCTCTGATTGAGTCTAGATGCATTTTAAAACGGAGCAGTTAAGAGCCCCAAAATACCCAAGTGAGTCCTGAAATAAGTCAATAAAAAGCTCATCCTTTACAGTAGTTATGGTACATAATATAACTTCCTGTTTCTCTTGGTCTCTCCTTCTGCTATAATTTGGAGTTCCCTTCTGTTAACACCCTTCCTCATTCTCCCGGCTAATCTCTTTCCACATAGCTGACCTGAAGTAAGTGATTGACACGTTGAGAAGTGTGGGTTTTCTCTCAGACTGACGTCGTGGAACCCGAGAGAGTTTGAGAGTGGTCCTGCGGGCCAGGGACGGGCCGGAGGAAGCCTGGAGGACGTGTGGATGTGGCCCCCGTGTCTACAGGGAAGAAGGATCACTGCAATACTAACAAACTGCGGGGTTACCAAGCCACTGGCTTGTTATGACAGGGAAGTGCTGTGTTTATGTTGAACTCAGGGCTTTGAAATGTATAGTGTAGCGCTGGCCTGAGGCTGATGGAGTGGCCCTAGTTGTTGGTGGTGGTTATGTTTCGGTGTGTATATATGCAAGCGTGTGCGTTTGTGCAAGACCTCAGAACCTGTGCGGGAAGTGTGGAAAGGACACAGGGCTCCATCTTTAAGCAGTTTCCGTGGTGATCCCAGTGCAACTAACACACTTTACCTGTTGGGTGGCTCTAAGTGCCTTGTCACTAGACACAGAGAATGAGAGGGGGGTCATTCTGCTATGATTTACTGTAGCAGCCAATGTGTAATGCAATCCCCTTCAACTGATCAGCAGCTGGACAATATTTACTGTATTAGGTTTGCTACAACATCCATAGATTTTCAGTTTTTTGTGCAAATTTGTTGAGTAAACTTTATAATATGGTACATTTGTCAATAAATGAGTGCTCATCAGTGTACTGTATGTGGGTGTGTCGTCACATTTTGGGCTTTAGTGTATATGTGTGTATATAATATTAAGCACGGTTGCTTGTGGCAGCTATAACAGAAGAACATAACTTTAAGAGTTAAGTTAAGAACACATTTGAAGTACATGCATTGGAGGCAAATTTAAACCTGAAGCTTCTTTCACATCCGGCGTTTTTAACTCCCCCACTGAGTTTGAAAGTACTTTCAATGACTTTTGCCAGCACTGATCAAAGCACAGGTGCGGCTGTATCTAGCTAAATTCATCCCAGTTACATCAGAAACAAGGGAAGCAGCTAGTGAAGAAGGCAAAGAAAAATGAGCAAAAGCTGGATTTGAGGAAGCGCGAGTTTCAATATATCACAACATGGTCTCTTTTAAGTATGTACCAGCATCAGAAAAACCAAACATTTATTCCCTCATCCGGCTTTCCACCAGTACGTGTACTCAGCGACTTTGTTTAACGACAACATCCAAGCTCAGCTTCCTTTCTTTAAGACCAGCTCCTCTTCCCTCTCCAGGCTCTTTCTTCTCTCTTGTCTAATCCCTTTTTATAGAACAGAGAGACAGTCTGACGGGCCTGGAGTTGGGGGGAAGCACTCCTACTTAAAGAAAGCGCCCGGGCAAATTTGGGGCTGGTGGTAATTATTTGGGCCTCATTATGGGATCACGTTTCCCTAAGTCATTCTCTGTGGTAACCGTTACTGGATATGGGACTGACACTGTCAATAAAGCAGGGGGAAGATGACACGCCTTTTGTTTTGACAGGACCAAAGCAGTAATGCCTCCTGTTCGTTTGCATTTGCAAAGAGAGGAGAGGCAAGGGCCTCAGAGCCCACTTTTCCAGATGCTCCGGCAGAGAAAGACCCTCTGCCCCGCTCCCCTGGCACCGGGCAACCCGGCGTCACTCTCATATCAGCCTTTCATGTAAATCTACTCAGTGCCTGGTCACGAGATACGAGGCCGTTTGATTGGGGAGTGTGTATCTGTGTCATCTATGGCACTGAGAGCTTGACCGCAGCGTGTGTGCAGAAGCCAGCGCTGCTTGATTATTGGTCCAAGAACGGATATGACATTTGAGAAAAGGCACAGTGCCCCCCCCCCCCCCCCAAGTAACCGCTGAGATTTAGACACACACACACACTCCTGCACCCAGCGCGAGTTCCTCACTCCCCTGCAGGACCACAGAGGGACTTTTTGCACCAGTGGATCAGTAGACACACGTTCATGCACACGTATGTTCACATGCAAGCACTTGCTCAGGTGCCTCTAGCAACAACACATAGCTGTGCTCTCATTCATAAACCCATGCTCTCACACAGACTCTCACACAGCGACTTTAGTTAGGCAGACTTGTAAGACCGAGGTCACAGGACGGGAAGCAGTGGGTCAGTGTCTCAGCATGTCCTGTCCCCCCCTACATACACTGGGCCAAGTCTTTGAAGGGATCCACAGTAAGTATTGCCCAGTAACCCAGGCAACCAGATTCAGATCTCTTTCGACTATTACATGCGGTCTCGTTGCTCCTTTTGGCAGCCGCTTAAAACAAACATTTGCCGTCATTATAGAATCTCCTGCCAAGTTGAATAAGTGAAGGCTTTGATTCACTCCTTCTGTGACAGATATAGACATTTACTTTAACTCTAATAACAGAACAAATAAAACATTGAATTGTCACTTTGACCAATTATGTAAAATCCGGGAGCCATTCTGTTAACTTTGGCAACTAAAAGCTGAAGCCTGGTAGCCAGCCTGGTCTCAGTTTCTGAACCTACTGCTGGGCCCTGTTGCAGCACATGCTGACTCCTTTCTCACTTCACCAGCCAGCATGGAAGATTTTGACCCTGTATATAAGTGTGTGTACTGTAAGTGTGTGTGTGTGTGTGTGCGCGCGCGCACAGGACAGGTGTGTGTTTAATGGTGGAGTTTCAAGAGAATGAGAGAGACAAAGAGATTTCATTAGATTTAGAGCCCAGACGGAGACTGAGTCACTCACTGAAGAAGTGGGTCAGTCAGAACCCAGGCAACAGATAGCATGTGCTTTTAGGTGTGTGTGTGTGTGTGTGTGTGTGTGTGTGTGTGTGTGTGTGTGTGTCCCTAGATTGAATTCTTCCCTGATATGCACTAACCTGGCAGGCTCTCCAGGCCTCCAGGCAGAGCTCCATTGAAGAAGCTTTTTGCCTTCCTCACTCTCGGTCTTGATTTATACTGTGTGATAGAATAATTGCATGCTGATGTGTTTCTTTCATCTCCCACTCAACCAATCTGCTTCATTCTGGTCATTTTACATATAGCATTTCATCCAGTAGTTCTTTGAGAGGCCCTGTGACCTGAGTGGCTGTAATTGAGTGGTGGAGCTTGATGAGAGGTGCAAGCTCTTTTTGCGTCCCCCCTCTAACGCACACTGACATAACGGCCTGGGCCTGGTTCCCTGCTGGCAGCAGATGAACTAGAAAGCTCTCTTGCTGATTATTGGCAGATGAAAAAAGAAGATCTGCAGGGCTGAGCGAGGGAAAAAAAATATTATTGACTTCTCACCGCAGCTACTATTTATTCTCCCCTTTTTCTGTCCATGTATTTGTTTTTGAGGCTGTTAGATTCTTGCCTCAGAATATTTTTGGGGTAGTCTTTGATTGAGCTGGAAAGGAATGCCTTTAATCGCAGCTACAAAGGAACCGAGGGACATGTCCCCGTCAGTTTTGCAACAGATCTAGACAGATGAGGAGGAGGAGGCGGAACGGAGGAGTGAGCATTGTTAACAGTCTGTGGGGAACTGTTTGCGTGCCCTGTGGTTTCTAGTCCCTGTGAAATGGAGACTCAGTGATTTGGTTTCCCAGGCCCCTCTTTCTCAGGGCCATACAAAAACCAAATGAAGACGTTTCAGTCTGTCCTGGTTGCCATTTATAGTCCAGCGGCAGCATGTGCCTAAGTGGTCGATGGCACCATTGGTGGCACACGGAGAGTGTTCACAGCCATCTGATTGTAAGTGGTGTGGGTATATCTAAAATAGAAGATAATGCTTAGTCTTGTCAACGATGCAAAACATAGACGCTGTGACCATCGAGGTGGTTGCCCTCAGAGCCTCGGAGAGCCAGAGGAAACTAAAACCAGCCGCTCCTTCTGAGCCTGTGTGGCTCAGCTTTGGGATTATTATCTGCTTTATTAGGTATGATTGCCCTGCCCCATGCATCAACATGTTTGATATTACGGCAAGATCCCAACACGACCAAGTAAGCCTAAAGATTCAAATCAGCGTTGTAATTTCACGGTAAGGTCTGATTCTTCTCACTGAACGTAGCTCTATTTCAACATTTCCCACAAACCTATAGCAAAAAAGAGCAGAGGTCATGGCATCAGCAAAGTAGTGTCATTAAAGGATTTTATTTTATTTTCTTTCTTTCTCTTTGTTAAGGGCCAAGTTCAGCTGTAGGCCTCTAATTTGGGCCTAGTAAATGTGGACTGGTAGAGGCAGCTGGCAGCACAGCATGCAGGCCAGGCCAGGCCAGGGGTTCATGCTGTCTTGCTGCCTGCCTTCCTTGATGAGGGTCTGAAAACATTACGCAGGGCAGAATCAATCAAGTGTTCATTTTCTATTTCGCCCTCAACTCTAACTAGAGTTGGATTTGTTTCTGGGGTGTTTTAGACCCTTTGAGTACATATCACCCCGTCTTCAATACCCCCCCCAGCCCCCCCTCATCTCATTGTCTTTTATCTCTGTGCCCCACCCCGAGTGTCCCCCCCAAGTCTGCTTTCTCCTCTTCTCTCTCTCTCGCTCCCTCTGACAGACATGCACCAGCCCTTTGCAGCACATTACGTCAATTCCCCTGGATCGGGGTGCCAGCTGTTGATGTCACCCTTGGGTCTTTTTAATTTAGGGATTTCCGCTGGGTGAGATGAGGGGGAGCCCCATGACCTCAGCCCACAGCCACATGAAGAGGCCCACCGGGGCAGAACCAGGCCGGGATGGGTTCTATGCAGGGCAGGGCAGGGCAGGGTGGGACCGCTCCGCTGGGGTGTGGGTGAGCGCAGGGACTGGGCGCTGCAGGGTGATCTGTGAGCTGTAACAAGGACTGATGTAGGAGCAGTGTGTTGGTGCCCTCATTGCTCTCATGTGAGCACATTAGTGATGCGTGGGGGCGTTTGAGGAGCAGTTTGCTCCCTCCTGGACTGCCGTGCAAGTCCTTGTACCCGTGACAGCATGTCTGTGACTTGCAAACACTGCTGCTATCCCTTGAGCTCTTAAATGCAGCCTTTCAGCAGCTACGAATTTCCTTCCTTTCAGAGGGGATCAAATGTTCCTACCAAAGAATATCTCTCGTTCTTTCAGTCCTCAAGGCTTTGAGTGGGAGTGAACATTGCCATCCATGTAATTGATTTCGTAGGGTGCCAAAGTTTTTCCTCTTGATATCAACTGGGTACGGTTTAGAAAGGAAACGCCTTAATTTAACACATAAAAGCTTCCGTCAAGAGCAACTGTCTCTCTCTAATGGTGTGAAAGCCAGCTTTAGTACATCAGTCGAGATCTTTCAAAAAACTTTTTTTTTTCTTTTTTTTTTTATTATTCTTGGTTTTGGTCCAATCTTTGATATCCTTAAGGTCACATACTGTCGGTTACATGTTGTGTTCTGGGTATATATATATATGTATAGATGTATGAGATTATATTCACAAAAGTACTGAACAGACAGATGTCAGTGCTATCTGCCTCTTCATTGTTACTGCTTTACCCCCACTCATCTTTATTCTTTCCTACAATTATTGTTTTAAAATCATAAAGCTAAACCTAATAATTAAAATAATTAAAATGTAATAGTGCACAAAACAGGAGGGAGTCTCCACCAAAGTACGTTCAACAATGTCACATATTTTGGTTTTTCTCCATCTATGAGCATATGTCTGGTACTTGTCCTTGATATTTACATTGTGATGTTTCACACCTGGTTTTAAGTTGTTCTCCATCTTTGTGTTAAAAATCAAAACTGTAGTTTTCACTCTTTCTTCTTTCATTTCATTTGTAGTCATTTCCGAAGAAAGTCTTATATATTTATATATATCATAATCTTTTGTCGTCATTGTATGAAAAATGTCAGTATTGTTTAGATATGACAAATCACTCTCGGAGAGAACATTATAAGTTATTCTTTTTTCTTTGTTTTCAGACTACAGCATTTTTTCGGGTGACACATCAGTGTGATAAGGTGGAAAGACTGTTCACGCCTCGAGGGCTCCAGTGCAGTCCTTTCCTGGTGTGAGATGATAACCTCTTTCTCTCTCCGTCATTCTTTGCAGTATCACCCTCTGTCTCTGTGCAACACAAGCGAGGATGAACGACAAGAGAGTGACTTCATCACCATTGTCAAACTGGAGCACAGGGTACCCCGCTGTCTGCCGCTGCTCGACAAGGTACAGATCACACACACACACACACGACATTGAATATGCTTCATGCATTTTTCCTCGATGAACCCTCTGAGAAACTCCCCTCTCTGTGACCCCTTCCCCTCTCAGACATGGCAGCAGACAGATAAACCATCTTGCCATCTTGTCATCTCTCCAGTACCTCTTCCGCTCTTGGATTTAAACTTTAAAGAGAAGATGGTTTTAGAGGGAATTATTTGGCAGGAGCTTAATGTTTTGTCCAGGACGGTGATCATTCAGAGTGAGGGCTTGGACAGGAGGGGGTGGGCTTAGCTCAGCGCTGCTATGTAGCAAGTGGCAGTGAGCCCTGGCTTTGGATGTAAGGCTTTCAAGCCCCAGCTGTCACTGGTCCGATCCCAGCCAGCCAGCCAGCCAGAACCAGACACTCGGTGCTCTCCATTTCTGCTCCCCTCTAATATGAAAGCAGCCAAAGCTCCATAGATTCCACCCACAATGGTTTAGATGTATGTGCAATGGAGTTGACCTAAATCTCCCTTGCATTTAAGTATTCTACCATACACACTGGCTGGCATATCCTAACTTTAAAGTAGTGTGATTTAAAACTGTTGCTATTTTTTTCCAGCGTTTTTCAAGTGGTGACAAATTAGCAGGCAGGAGTTAGGCGACTGCCTTTTTTTAGCCTGTGTTTTCTTTTCCCCTAATTTAAAGCCATGTTTAGGAGCTGCCCGCCGTGGCAACGATGTAGAGACATTCCCACACTTCCCCGCTCCTTTCTTCCTCCTCCTGTTGCTCCCTCAGTGGGAACCAAACCAAGCGGGCCAAAGGGGGGAACAGGGGTGTCACTCAAGGCTGACTCCAGAAAACAGTTTTGATTAAAGCCTTAATGGCAACACTATGTTGTCCCATAAACAAAACACAGTCTGTCCCTCATGCAAAAGTACCCTTGAACAAAAGGCTGTTGCTTCCGAGTGCTTTCTCCCTCCCTGCAGATCGCCTTTGAAATCAGCAGAAGTGAAGGGGGGGGGGGCTTTCTTGTTGTTTTGGTCGTCTGGAAAGTATGTGTTGCAATAAACTCCACTCCAGCCACCTGCATCCTTGCTTCCTTAGCGAGATTCAAAGCTTTTGGTCGTGGTGGATTTATTGGGGATTCATCATGCAGCTGTTGAGGAGTTTGCTCTCAGCCTTTTGAAGCGGATGAATAAGGAGGTTTGGGATGTGCGGTGCTGGGTCAGCCGTGGTCTGTTGGATGGGACTTGTTTACAGTTTAGTCTGACTGTAACCCGCCCCGCTGATCTATAGATACTCCAACGGCCGCAGAGGGTTCGTGTTGCACCACACACACTCAGAATAGACTGTAAACCAAACAAAGTGAAGCTCAAAACCTTGAAGGATAAGGTTTCATTGTTGTCCTTTGTTTTTATTTTGGTTTTTCGGAGGCTGCTATCCTCAGCGACATCATGAAGCAGGGAGATTCCTTTGCTGATGTGCAGTGATTTTTGTACTGTCTCTTTGTTTTAAACTGATCTCACAGCACCTCCGAAAGTTCAAGTTTATCTCTTAGGATGTCTCTGCTGCACTTCAAAACACTATTTTGACTTAATCTGATTGAGAGGAAAATATCAAACATGTCAAACACTTTCTCCAGGTACCCTTAATAAGAAGTTGTGCCTAAGGCCTCTAACCGTCGCCCTCTCCTGGTACACTGGCACTACTGGCCACCTCTCACCCACATCCACATATTTGTATGAAATGAGCAGCTTTCTTCAGTGAAACTTTAATAATCCTACAGTGCTGTACCTTTTACAAGAATATTATTCATCACACACAAATAGAACTCCCTAAAGAGATATTATTGTAACATAAAATAAAGTAAAATAAAATGTGACAACATATGGGGACTAATATATTACACTTTTCGTAAAGGACTTTTAAAGGAACACTATAGTGATTTTCTAAATTACACATTTTCTCTAAATGAACACATTTGATATTAGGCTGGGTGTTTTTTTCCCCCCAAAACCTACATAGTAGTTAATAGTGATGTGCTCCCTTTTTAAGTCACCAGAGTGATGGTGCTCGATTGTACTCACATGGCTTATAAGTAAACTTTAAAATAAGTTAACTACAAAAATCTAAAATCAGAAGTGTCCAAAAAGTGTCCAGTATATGTTTGAACAGTTATTTCCTACTGATCTCCGTCTCAGATACAGCTCGCTCTGTGCAATTGCCTGAATCAAAACCCTCCACCGCTCCAGTGGTTTTGCATCATTACACAACACAACACAAGCAGAGGCCACGCCGGGCTTCCTCTGCCAGCATGTTGTGCTAGACGTGATCCGTCTGCCTTCCACTAGCCAGCTTGGCTTTTCTGTTTACACCAAAGCCCTGGAAAGGTTCTCAAGCTAAGTCACAGACCAACACATGACTCAACCAGAAGAGGCATCACAGCGATGCCAGGAGGGCAACTCTAAACTCCGCATCAGGCTTACTTTGTCCTGAAGAAATACTGTAATCTGTGCTTTTTCATAAAACACAGAGCTGACTCTCTCCCACTCAGACCGTAGCGCTGTGAAACACCATCAGTAAGAATCCTTGCTTTAGTGAAAACAGCTCTTACAGTGAGTCTTTGGCCCGTGTCTGAACTTGTTGACTCTCACAGAAAGCCGTGCTTATTGATTCTGCTCCTCTCAGATGAAAAGGCTTTTGGCCTGATTGTGCAGTAATCCTGTTTTCTTTAACTAGGGTGTTCACGTGCCTGTGTGTGTGTGTGTGTGCACTGTACTGTATGTATGTGTGTTATTGGATCACATTACTTCAAGTGTGCCTTCCCAAATTATTCTCAAGCCATCAGAAAGGTTGCTACTTTGTGAGGAGGCAGGCTCGGAGATCCACAGACAGCATCAGTCACAGGGACACTGATGCTGCATGTCTAGTATCCATAATGCCATTACAGTATAGGACTGTCAAATTGAATATGATACCATCGTATATTAACTGTAAAGCAAGGTGGCTGGTAGCATCCATCGAACCCTAAAGGTGTTAGTCTTTCTCAAAATGAAGACCAGGTTAGCTGCTTGGAATGTCTCCTGATGAAGTCCTGCTTCCTTCATGAAGGTTATCATTTTCCGTTTTTGCAGAGAAGATTGCAAAGAGAGGTGTTCCTGTTGTTTAGCCTACCCTCATTGATGTGAATGGGGTGGACAAAATAATATAAACACCTACAGCTCAACAGCTCCTCAAAACTACATCCTCCAAAAGGTTCACACAGTGGAATCAACACAACATCCAACAATCTAATAAACTGGCAGCTGAGTGTGTATATATGCATATATATGGAGCCCCGAAAGTCAGTAACAGGTTATCAGACAGGTCATACACACACACACACACACACTCCCACCCTAGACCAATCCCTTCCCAGGGAATACAAGAGTTTATTTATCATTTGATTTACCATTTAATTCGTACCAGAGTTAGCTTAAAGCTCAGCTTCATCTGCATGTCATTATCATATACATAAAGGAAATGGCAAATGTTTAGTGGACAAATTAGGGAATAGAGAAATAATTAAGCTTTAAAAAAAAAAAGATAAACTAAGGAGTGGAAAATTAATATTATATATCATAAATTGAAGATTAATAAAACACGTTTTAATTTGTTTCAACAACTTCTTGGAGATAACATATATATATACACACACACACACACACACACACACACACACATACACGTTAGTCAGTGGAGGGGTTTTTCTACTGTAGCTATAGAATGAGTAACTAAAGAATGAACAATATATATACCTTGTCCAGCACAAGTCATGAAGACTAGTCCAAATGGTCAAATCTGTCTTCTAGTGTGGCCTAAACTTTCAGACCAGGAAGAGTCCCAGTGACAGGAAGTGGATGAAAACAAGGGAAGCCCATTGACAGAGGAATAAGTCATGGCCCTCATGACAATGTTTTCGCCTTCTCGTGTCTGATTGTCTGTAGGGGGTGACGCTGACCTCAGGCCATTCCTGCCTGCTGTTTTTTTCGCAAAGACAGGGGCTGGAAATGCAATGGCAGCTGCCTTTTGGCTTCTTTTCCCTCGGTAGCCGAGTCCAACGTCTCCAGTTCATCAGAGACGAGTCGGGGAGGAGGAACACGGGAACATCTGGAAAAGGGGGGATATATCAGCTTTTGAGAGTAAATGCAAAAAGCAGCAGGTACACAATGGACATTTTGGCTAGTATGAAATGCATCAGTGTTAGCAGACTTCTGGGTTTCGCTTTGATTTCTCTCCCAAGAAAATTCATTATTTGCCAGACGGTTGCACGGTTGTCTTCAAAGGGATAAACAATGACTTTCTGTTCCTTTCTTCTGTTAGTCAAAGCTCTAACTTTTGCCATCCTGGCCACGCTTCGCTAATAGACCGACTCGGACCATGCACCTCTCAAAGCATTGCGTGCACCTTCAATTATTCTTTTCAATCATTTGCATATACAAAACACACACACACACACACACACACACACAGCACTATATTCTTACAGTAACTGTAAATCACTGCATAAAGAGTTTGAAAAGCACGTGTTGACTTGGCTTTCGGTGCCTTTTCAGATATTTCCTCCCTTTGGCGCTGTATATGTCATTCCTTGCCTCTTAAGAAACAACAAGACTAACTGACCACGTTCCTCCGCTTTGTGCCTGTTTGACCCTGACGACACGGTTTTCCCTCCCATTTCCTCTGTTGCTAAAGTTAGGCGCTGTCTTAGCTCACCATATCAATGTGGAGATAACTCCGTAGGAAGTACTTAGCTTTGAGTCCAGCAGCCTAATGACTGCCTTCTTTTCAGTCAGTCCACTGATTGTTGGTCTTACGGTACCCATGATGTCATCCGTAGTTTGATTAGCTGTCTCTGAGGATTGCCTCTGATTTATTTTGTCTTTTATTTTGAGATAAATGAGGTTGTGACTGTGGAGGTATTTTCCTGAGCCAGTGTCCTCTGTCTCTTGTTCCTTTCATGATGATGCAGAAGGCCGAACAATGGGCACCTTTGTCAGACCGTTCCCTCATCCACCATCCTGCACAAGCAGAATCACGACCCCCCCCGGCATACAGTGTTAACATCAGCTGCAGTCTCCTTTCTTCCTGTGGCGTTGGGACGGAGTTAGTGCTGGTGATAATAGTGGTATGCATTTGTGTGTACATGTGTCCACACACGTGTGTGTGTGTGTGTGTGTGTGTGTGTGTGTGTGTGTGTGTAGTAAAAGACAAACACATTTCAAGTTAAACCTGGTGTGTACAGTAAGTCTATATATGGTTATTAACACAAAGTCACTCAGACACTCATTTTTGGTCTGTGCTCTCCTGCTTGTAGAATCCATCAAGAAATACTCAAGTGAAGTGCAGCGATGATCTCAGGCTCAGTAAAATATTGTCAAGTCAACCTGGAACAAAGTTTGAGAGTGAAAATCAGTTGTGATTGATGTACATGAAGTATCTGCTGTTAGAAGTCCAAGGACAGGAAAACCGTCATAAGTCTTCTGTTGTCGTCACACCAACAGGAGAGCACATTCCTGTGGGGCTCAGCCAAAGCATATTTTAGACAAGGAAGAGCCCTGAGACACAACGATGTCATTCAAATTCCAGCCACCAAAATGAACCTTGGGTTGCTGCCTATTGACCTCGGCTTGTCTTGGAGGCCTTGAACACAATTTCAGGATGATTTGCTGCCCATTAGGTGCAGATGGTTCCTCCCTTTACCCTCTGACTGCCTAGTTATCTGAGGGGAACCTGGTTCCCGCTGAGGTCACTAGCCATGATGGGATCTGAGGACGGGGGGCCAGGCAATAACTATACTGTACGGCAGTGTGCTTTTAACACAAGCTCCGTGCAATCATGGGGGGGGGGGGGGTTGTGAGCATAGGAACAAGCCTTCTTCGCTGGGGGAGACCTTTCATGTCGAGAGCTTGGCTTTGTGAGTGGCTCAAACAATGAGAGGAATACTTCAGGTTTCCCTCCTCAATGGGAAAGTGCATTCCTCTTTTTGTCACCACTTCAAAAACAAGTGGTGTGCTTTGAATTTCGCAGTCATGTGTGGTTTTCGGAGCGGTGGTTTTGGTGACCTTAGTGAGGCAAAAAATAAAATAAATCTCAGGGGATGGATGGAATTTGGTCTTCCAGTCTCGCCATGGGGCTTGGTGAGATATTTTTGACCTTTGGAGCGACGAGGTGGAAGAGGAATTGGAGGTTAAATCAACTTCATGTCATCTATCCATCACACGCCATATTTCACCACCGATGAGATTTTGGAGGAAGGGTGCATCTCAACGCTGTATTCCTACATTCACGAAACAACACTTACAGGCCCAAAGCCGCTGTAAACACAGGCGTAAGGGAGCAAGCATGTCTCTTATTTTACCGATGATCAATCACACACAGTTCAACGTTCAGGTGACCAGGAGCATTTGAACTGCAGGTCTTGGAAGTTTAACGGGATCACGACACAGTGAGACTCCGAGGTTAGACAGGCCTACAGGTCACAGCTTAGCAGATGTCACCTTGACCTGCCAGCTCAGTTCAGCGCTGTCATCACTCCTACCAACAATGTGTGAGTGATTTGCAGAGGGTCTGCTTCTCTGCTGCCCTCTCTCCACTCATCCTGTCGCCTTAAAGAGGCGGAAAATACTCCGGCCTAAAGGTGTGCGCGCTGCTCCTGCGGCATCTGTCGGGATATCTTCAGCGTAACGCACCACCAGCTGTGGCCGCAGCCCTCGCTCGGTAGCTCGCCCGGTGCCAGCGTTGCTAAGCTAAACATTGGCTCTGAGCTGATGGCATGGCAAACTGCCCCCCCCCCCCCCCCCCCCCCACACACACACACACACACACACACACACACACACGTACATCAAATCTGGAGGATGCGTTGTTTGCTTTGAGAGGTGGCGTGTTCAGATGCTGGCTCTCTTTGCCCAGCGATTAGCAGCTTGTTGCTCCCCCTTTCTCACTTTTCCGTTCTTCCCTTTTTCTCACCCCTCACTGAAATGACTGTGAACTGGACGTGCATAGTTACTGCAGGCATGTTGAGAGAACACAGTCTTCTCTGATTCTGCAGTCCAATTTGAACTTGTCAACAGCATCACCGCAAAACTTTTATACACAAACAGTGAGATGTCTTCAGTGCCGCTCGGTGGGAAGTACCTCTCCAAAATAGAAGCTGCTGGAATATCACCTGCATGTGTATATGTGTGGATTGCAAAATATGTCCTTCTTAACAAGTTCCGGCTAATATTTGTCCAGAGTCTTATTTTTCTTATGAAAAGCTGTTTCCAATGCAGTTTCACTTGTTCCACAAATTTCACACGGAAAAATAGGCAGATACTCTACCACACTGTTAAACATCATACAGGAATTTAGTGGAATCCACTAATCTTTTGTAATTGACTTAGTGTAACTATATGCTTTATTAATTTCTATTTAATTCAACCAAAAAGTTCTAGTTTAAAAAACTGATAGTGCAACATGAAAAACAAGTGTTTATCGGGCAAATAACCCTTGAACTTAACTCATTTACACAGAAAACAGGAAATGATCTCAGCTGTTGGACACACTTGTAAGCAATAATACTGATTTAAAGACGAATGAAGCCAGACCACTTCTTCCCTGGAAGAGAAAGGAAAGAGTATCTTCTTTCACAAGAAACTGTGTATTTGTGATTGAGCACACACATCCAAACATGCATAAACACTGTACTTTGTCAATGTTAGTGTCTGTGCACGCTAGGCTGCTTATCTGCCCCCCGAGGGCGAGCATGCCGCCCTCTTGCAGGGCTGCTACCGGTATTCGAGAATGCAAAGTGTTTGCGTCTCAAGGCGTTCATATTAGGGCGGCACATCTCTCACTTGTCACTTCAAAGGGAGTGTGCGGGGGTCAGGGTTTCATCAGGCTGTCGTCGGTGCTCGGCGCAGACGATCGGAGAAAAATGCCGCCTTAAAAATAGAACGCCGTGTCATGCTCATAAAGACAGACGGAGCCCAGATGATGCCATCCTGTGCCAAATGGCTGTTATTAAAATGCCTCCATCCCAACCGGTCGGGAGACACCTTCAGACGGCTGCACAGAGTTGGAACAGATGAGAACAGTTTGAGATTTCGTCACAGAGATGTTTATGCAGTTCCTTATCGGAGGAGGAGATGGAGTAGGAGTTCATTCTTCGTCCTCACTCGGCCTGCAGAGCTGAAGATGTTTTTCCACACGGGAAAAGCAAATAGGATCACATGATGAGTGCTTAATGGCCCTGCAGTTACAACTGTACTATATCACTGCCTCTCCCTGATGAATGAGGCGTTCATAGGGCAGTAACTTATTATTACTGCATTATTAGTCCTTTGATCTTCCAGCAGCTTGAACCCTGGAGTTTTTTCGAGGGGTGGCTTGTCAAAATAGCTTTGCAGATGGGATCGGGCCCGGTCTTGCCCCGGCTATGGGGAGAGGAGGCCTGGAGGTGTACAGAGGCACCAGTGTGCAGGAAAACCTGAGTACAGAGGCATCACACTGCAGTCTCATGGACCTTTGGTTCCTAGTGTTTGAATGGATCAAAGAAATGATTATTATCTTATATTTGTAATGAATCTGTTGTAGTCTCGTGTTGGTTCGCCAGGTGCCTGCTGTAGGTTTGGTTGAAAAAGAGAAAGCCCAGTGTTGTCTCACAGACTGCATCCACAGTGGAGCCCTGCTCACGATAAAACAGGAGATGTCGTTCTCGGCCAGGACATTCCTCTGTTAATGACAAAGGCGACTGGGGAGGCTCATGGTGAAACATGAAGAGGGAGAGGAGAAGGGAAAAGAAAGCAGGAGAGAGTCAGAGAGGTGGAGAGGTGAATAGGTTGATTGAGAGGAGTGGCAGGCAGGGCCAGAGGGCAACCCACACCGGCCCTGTCTGTCTAGTGCTTCAAGGTCAGGTCTACCAGGTCAGAAGCAGGACTGCTGTTGACAGGAAAATTTGTTGCTTTGATTGTACTCTTTCACGTCTGCCTCCTCCCTCTCTGTAGTCGCCAAGTCCCTCTCCGCCGCTCACATTCCCCCCTGTTTACCTACCTAATTCTCCCTCCACCCTCTCATCCTCCATCGGTTTCGTCTGGCACATCCCAGTTCTCATTGTGCAGGCTGAGCCGCTGGCCCTCTTTAAGATCTGCATTAGAATGTTGTTTTTATATAGCAGCAAGCGGAGGCATGTGGAGTCTCTTTTGAACCGCTCAGCAAACAGATGGAGGTTTTTCACGCTGCCTTTATGAGATTAAGTGAAACATTCCCATAAAAAAAAAAAAGAGACATTTCCCCGTGTCCCTTCACCCTCGGCTGTCTCACTCTCTCTCTCTCTGTCTTGCCCTTCTTTTTCTTTCTGTATTCCTCTCTGTCTCTTTTACTTTCTCTCCCTTTTTTCTTTTCTTTTTTTTTTCTGGCTCGCCTCAGGCTTGGGCAAGGGCACGCTGCTGCTGAAAGTGAAGTGGAAAGTAGACAGCTTTGTGTTACCAATAACTACTTCCCCAGGCAAGCAAGCGAGCACCAAGCATCTCCCAGAGTTTAGAGCAAACCAGCAAACAGGTCTTGTGAGTCCGACACTGCAGGCGGAGGGAGTGAGTTCTTGTTTCTCCTCTGCAGTATGAACCTGTTTAACTCTGACTCAGGTAGGTTTGTGCCAAGTGCCCCCCCCCTACCACCCCCCACCCCCTCTGCTCTGGCTTTTAACAGGGGTTTGACAAAACAGATTCACAGGGCAGACAGTGTGGCTCTACAGTATGTAATTCACTAGAAGACAATGAGACTATTTAGACTCAGATTTACAAGGGGTAAATGGTTAATTTGGAGTTTTGTGATTTGTTTTTTTTTTATATTGACCCACATTTTATAAGAGAGGTGTTTTTGGAGGCCAGATGATATTCAGAAAGTCAAACCCTGTACATGTGAGCTATCCTGACTTACCCACTAACCCCTTTTTGGAGGTGAGTAAACATCAGATATTAAGTCGGCGGTCGGTCCACCACTAGCGCCATCAAGAGGTCCTCATTTGTATTTTTGAGTATTAGCTATTGGATGGATTGCCATGAAATTTGGTACAGACATTTATGTTCCCCTCAGGATGAATCGTAATAAATTTGGTGGTTAATCAACTTAAGTAACGTAAGTACCAGTAAGTACATTTACTCTGGACTTTTACGAACTCTGAATACTTCTTCCACCACTGGCAATACATTTCTCACATGCCTTTTCCGTTGCTACAACAATCATTTGACCCACTGTAAGATAATAAAAACTAAATATGTGTCGTTCTAATATATTTTTAATATTAACTGGGGATGTAGAAGCCTCGAGGTGAGAACCAGTCGCTATAAAATCTGTTTTTTCGCTGCTTGTAAATAGCTACCATAAATCACAAAGATGTGGTGGGTCTTATTTTCATAAACAAACGTCCCTTTGACTTCACTGAAATGTGATTTGCATTGGTCTGCAGCAGTAAAAGTCTAATACCACAGAATGTAAAGTGCATTATTTGTGGGGGGGGTTTTAAATCAAACAAAGCGATGCAATTTTTTCAAAACTTTATTTGTGTCTAGGTTTACCTCATTTACAGACAGCGTGTGTGTTCAGTTGTCACTGTGTTGGTTGTGTGTGTGTGTGTGTGTGTGTTTGCTCTGCAGAAAGACACGGCTTACTGCACGGCCTGTTCCAAGAATGAATTCCTGGAGGCTTACAAGAGCTGTTGAATGAGATGGAGGGCTCAGGGCAGGAATGATGGGAGGGAAGGAGAGGAGGGAGGCTGCTCTACACTGTAGGAGGGTTGTCAGGCTCTCACTTACAGGCCTGATTAAATAACAGGATGCTTTATGAAAACAAGAACATTATCTGCCTCTTAAAAGGCCGGGAAAGGCCCTCTAATTGGCTTCCCCTGAGTCTCTGTGTTGCCGCCCGTCGGTGAGAGAAAAAAAACCCTGTGCCGTGCCCTCGCCACAAACTGAGAGAAATTATGCAGGACACTTTCTCTCCCTCCTCTAGTTATACTTTCGTCACTGCTATAGGAATGTATCAACATACCGATACCAAGCCGAAGAAAAGGGTGTCTTTTTCCACTCAAAAGGAGGATTATTCCTCCCTGAATCTCTTGATTGAGTGCAATACAAACAATAAAGAGATAGCGGCTCCTCCTCTCGGATTGGACGGTTTCTCATGTGGTGAGGTTTTAAAAAAGGCCCTCTCGATGTTTGGAGAAGTGAGAGGAAAGCGTCAGAGGTGGGGTTTGGTATGTTTGTGTTGCCCGTGAGATCAGAAGAGTCCATACATCCCGGGATCCAACTCTCCCTCTTTACATCTCCTTCCCGGGCCATGCAACCGAGGTGGTTTACGTAATCATACATAAAGTATATCATGATAGTTACAGCTGTAATTCATTTTAGAAGTATTTCATATGCAGTTTTTTTTAGTGCAGCAGTGGTCAGTGTTATATACACCGCTGGACTGAAAATGTCAAAAATATATTATTGTTCTCTGTCATACACTGTAGCTGTACACCTTATTGCCAGAGGTGAACACAGCGAATCACACACACACACACACACACCACTACTTGACTTTGGTGTTTTCAAATGTATCCATGCTTACAATGCCACTCAAAACAGAGCTGTCCAATTAGAAGCAGATTTCCCCTGCTTTCAGTGTTTATGCTAAGCTAAGCTTACCCTACCATCTCCTTGCTCCTAGCTTCATATGTAGCACACAGACACGAGAGTCGTATCGACCTTCTCTTTTTACACTCGTCAAGAAAAAGTGTCAATGAATAAGTGTATTTCCCCTTTAAGGGGCAGCCCAGCTTGTGGAGACTGCTAGCGAGGCTTTTAAACTTAAAAACCGGGCACTGGGCTCGTTGGGTTTCAACAGTGAAATGGGAGGTCACATGGTGGCGTGTGTGCGATGGAGTCGGGCCTCTCGGCTCCATCATCGCGGCTGTCACTGGCAGCCACATCAGTCTCATCTGCCCCCCGGGCCGCGGGCGCTCGCTGCCCCGGCTCTTTGATGTTTCGAGGATGTGTTTAGCAAGCGATAGTGTATCAGATGACATTGGTCTTTCTCTGTCACCTTGTGCTTTGCATTTCAAATCCGTGTCACAGTGTAGCCAGGGCCTGCTAACGAGAGGGGGGGGGGGGGGGGGGGGGGGGGGGCGAGAGACAAGGGAAGTGCAGAGAGAAAGAGCGAGGGCGGGCTGAGCTTCAATACTGTGGGTTCTCTAAATGACCTCTCGTACCTCCAGACAGGCAGATCAGGTTCATAACTTTTTCCAGTGTCTCTCTCCTCTGCACGAGAAAGGTGGCCAAGCCCAGGTTCTGGATTTAGTATTTCTCTGTGTGTGTGTGTGTGTGTGTGTACGTGTGTGTGTGTGTGTGTGTGTGTGTGTGTGTGTGTGTACGTGTGTGCCAGGATGAATGGGAAGTAGGAGGAGGAGGAGTGTGTGTGATTCAGGCCCACCCCCTCAGGCTCAATACTTTTCCTGAGAGTAGAATCTGCTCACCTGCCCTGACATGCCTGCCCCCCACCCCCACCCCCCCTTCATACATTACTCGCCCCCCTCCAGCAGGCCCACATCAAAGTACCCCTGTGAGTAATGGATACCCAGCCGGGCCACACCCTTCCCTCCTCCAACCAACTCAACTGCGAGCACCCAGCAATCACACAGCACACACACATACATACAGCAATTATTCACACACAATTAGACTTACAGCTTCAAAGCTAGGTAAACAACATTTAGAGTGAAGCTGTATAGGTCTGGTTATTTTTTATGTCATTTACCTATTTAACTATTTCAACGTAAGTGTAGCAGGAAAGATCAAAAAAGAAGTAGAAGGAATCTATATTTGTAGATATTAATTCTGAAATCCACAACTGGGAAAAGTGGTAATAGCTCTTTGCAAGGCTGTTAGAAGTCATTATTTGACCAAAAAAAAGTAATGCCACAAACTCATTTGAGTATTAGAAATCAACATTTTCCTCAGGTTAAAATGATGAGAACATTCCCTCCAGTCGCCAGCTTAACGTGCACTATGTGGCGTGAGTGGGACGTTTTGATTCCTAAATAAATACATCAATGCAGCTGATCTAGTTGCGTTTATTTTTGGAACATTTTCAGTTGAGCGAATGCAAGGTCGGCTGCTGTGCAGTGATTATTTTTATTATTGCCATGCTCGTTGCGTGGCTCTATAGATGTCAGTCAGTCCACCGCGTTGGTTCAGACTTAAATATCTCAGGATTGCATTTAAATTTTAAACAGACGTTCATGGTCCCCAGACGAGGAGTCCTGCTGACTTCAGTGATCCCCTGGCTGTCTGTGAGGGTCGAGTAATGCTTTACAACAAATCGGATGCCCAGTTAAACACAATCTCCGTAACATCAACGCAGACTGCACCTGTTTCCAATGCCACTTTACCCCCCCCCACTATTATCACCGCCAGCCCTCGCCCCCGTCTGCTCCTCATTTAGCCATGCGGCGGGTCTCAGTGCCTCAGTAATGGTTCCAGTGTGCCGGGCCGGTCAGGAGAAATGACAGAGCAGAGAGTCGGCCTCAGACCTGTAAGGCCCAGAGCTCTGTACTCTGTCATTAGACACTTTAATGCAGCAGCACCACAGCCTGCTCGCCTCACTCCTCTCCCTCCCTCCCCCTCCCTCCTCCTCTTTTTTTCTTCCACCTCTTTCACTCTCACTCCTTATTCCCACACATATTATTCCATGGTATAATTTACTCACGCACTGAATGATGTGGACAGTCACGCTGGGAAAAGACAAGTTAGTTTGAGTCAAACAGAGTCTGGTGGCATGTTTTAAAGTGGCAGGAAGGTTTTATCAGAGACAAGGTTTATGGCAGAGTGGGCGGCGGTGTGTGTGTAATTAATGGTAATAAAGATTTTCACTATAAGGACAACCGTGCTCACTAATTAGCTTAAGCTGAGGTTGAAATGTCTTACTTGCTGGTTGCACTGATAAAAATGTCTGTCCTTACATAGTCATTAAGTCATAGTTTGAAAAAAAAAAAAAAAAAAGACTAAAGAATTGGCTTGTGAAATGATTTAATCTGGTGCCAATTCAAAACAACACTTGTTGTTGGGCTCTGTTCTGCCTTGTTCTGTCTTGTTTTGCTCTGAAACTGTTTTCTAGAAAATTCCTGAAACAGGGGGGAATGTCAGCGACTTCTGGAAAGAAAGGCAAATTATCTCACTCTCACTCATTGGCAGATTTATTCCCTGTTACTGGCGTATGAAAAAAAGACGCGGATGGCTCACTGTGAGAATAAGTGACTCGCTCAGACAGATATGTTGTTGCTGTGCGCTCTCGGCTGCAGATGACTGACGTTAAACATCTTGCTTGCTGCCCCGTTAATGCACCGACTTAAATAAAATCTGCTTTCAAAAGTCAAAGGTTATGACGCTACTGGGTCACACTTGGACTCTGAATATAGTTCTGTAATCATAGATGTTCAACTAATATAGCAGATGTTTCTCCATGGCAAGACTGAATGTGTGTCTGTGTGTAATATTCCCATTATTGCCCTCTCCTTTTTCTCTCCGTTACGTCGGAGCATGGCTGCAGATGAAGGGAACCGGATTGAACTGGCCTGGCTGTGCCATCCACACCACATTAAACCCATGACAAACACTGAGACGTTAATAGGCAAAGGATCTTGTCAGGCGACGGAAAATCCTTGGCACGTCCCGCATGTGAAATAAAGACATCAGAGCAGCGTAGTTTGTTTCTGCCCCGTTGAGAACACGCTGTGATGCCAGGCCTAGGCTCACAGACCGCCCATCGCCAAGGATGTAAACAAACAGCACTGGCTGGCCCCCGAGCAGGCCACCCAATGCTGGAGAGAGCAGATCACAGGCTCTAGATCTGGTGTTTGTGCAAGAGGAGCTGTGGTTAATACTGCAGTTAGCCGAGTGCCGCTCGTAGTAAGATGGAACATTGATTCCTCATTGTTTGTTTGTGTGACTCATTTTCTCCTGTCAGCTTCAGCAGGGGTTACTTTTTAAAGCCATTTACAGATGTGCAGAATTTGTATGTGATTATAGCAGCTTTTAAATGATTCCGAGTCACCAGCATTATCTCATGTTTCAAACATGAGATGATGCTGGTGCAGGATATGTGATGTTTTCAGACAATCAATCTCAGTGTGCTGCTTTCTCACAGAGGATTGGGGGGGGATTTAATCAATAAATGAGAGTGACAGTCGGGTCTGATGACTACAAGTTTGAAAATGAGGGAAAAGAATCTGAGGGTGTGGAAAGAGGTGAGCTTACCAGACCTCTGCAGCCCACTCCTCATCTCTGCTTGAAGCTAACGGCTTAACGCACACAAATGACAGTTGGAGGTGATACTGAGCTTGAGGAAAGAAATGTATTGAATTCTCTTCCTGCTTCCTTCTTGTGAAATTTAATTGGCAGTGGCACTCCGCAAGTCGCAGTCGGTGGCATTAATTTCCTCTTTGCCCAAAATGATGAACTACATTTATTTCTTGTGTACAAACGACAACAACAGCATACAGTATTTGTATTTAGTTGTTTCTGTTCCGCTGCTCACCACAGCTGAATGAATGATGAGACTGGAAGTGACGGGTTGTCTGTGTTGAATGCCTGCTTGTGAACCTGTGTGACCTCGCGGCGCCTCTCTCTGGCTCTGCGCCCTCAGGTGTGTTTATGTTTGCGACGGCATGCTTTGGCAGAAAGCTCTACGCTACCCGCCGCTTCTCTTCACCCGCCCCCCGTTGGAAAGAACTCCACTCTGCTCAACAAAACACGGCAAAAACTTCGCCCATGTTTGCCCACACCCTCCATCAAAACCCTGCTAGTTTGTCACTGATGACGTCTCCACTGTGTAACTCTGTGAACCACAGTTATTTCTGATGCTGCAAATTGTTTTCACTCAAATGCCAAATAGTGTTTGATCACATGTGTCACCTCCTGAGGATGGATATTTCCCAAACCACAGTGATGTCTGTTTCAGTTCCGGCCATAGCAAACGTGGAGATGATGAAAACCTCGTACCGGCTGCGCTCTTCATTGCACCATTGAAGGTTAAATATATCTCCTATTAATCATGTAATGAGATCTCTCAGGCCTCTTCCGGGTCTGTGTCTCAGCAGAGACGTATGGCTGGGCGACCACTCTGTGGTGTCACTACTGCTAATACTGAGATGTAATAAGACCACAGCAGTCACTGGAGAAATATATTAGAATATATATTCTTGAACTGTTGGAGACTATTTGAAACTTCTCAACTGCTGTTGTCTGTCTTTGTGTGTGTGTGTGTGTGTGTGTGTGTGTGTTGGACCACAAGAGCAGGCTTCCCTGCATTTATTGCCACGATTAGAGGACATTTGGGCTCAGTGCCCCGTGGGGAACTTTTGAACCCCAGGTAAAGCAAATTCCCACATGTCAAGGATCCAGATTTTTTTTTTTTTCTTTCTCCTCCTATTTGACCGCACCCCATTTAGGCCCATGCACGTACTACAATTACTGTTCTGATGAAACAGGGGAAAGGCTGTGGCACCAGAGCTGGAAGCCAGATCAAAGGGGATACTTTTTATTTGACCTCTGTCTGACCGTCAGTACTATGGCCTTTGAATACCATCAGCGGTTCTGTGGGACAATGTCGCTAACTCTCAACTACATGCTTCAATGTGCACAAAAACACACACACATACATGTTGTATGCACACGCACAGATGGACATTGAGTGTGCGCGGTGCTTTTAATTCGTGTTCGGCATGTGCTTTGAGGAAATAAGTGTAGGAGCGGTGCGCTTCTGACCTTTTGTGCACACAAAGGAAGCGTCTGTTTCTTCCTTGTCATTCATTGACTTTCTCTTTCTGAAGTATAAAAAAAGTGATCAATGCGGCTTCTCCACAAAAGAAATTTCTCATTAACTTGATTAATGGATCAGCTGAGTGATGCTTCTACCTGAATGTCCTTTGTAAATGTGTGTGTGTGTGTGTGTGTGTGTGTGTGTGTGTGAGTGTGTGTGTGTGTGTGTGTGTGTGTGTGTGTGTGTGTGTGTGTGTGTGTGTGTGTGTGTATGTGTGTGTGTGCGCCCTGGGCTGCAAGCAGTAGGCAAGAAATCACTGTTTAGTGTTGCGTTTGACCCGGGTGATTAGGTGTTTAAACTTGTGTCTCCTCCTCATTAAGCGTTGGCAGATGCCAGACGCTTGAGAGCATGTGATGAGATATTGATGAAAAGGCGGCAGTTTGTTTTCTCGCCGTCTTCTGGTGATGCTCGCAAAGGCATTTCTGGGCTTTTGCAGAGCGCGCCGCTGACAAAAACAACATGCAGAGCCAACGCGGAAGAGTCTGCACACAGAGCAGGCGCCTGATACACAAGACCACTTCAGGCCAACCCAGACCCTGTCATGGAGGGTTGACTACAGCTTGTACAAATGACAATATCACCTTATTCTTAATGTGTGTTAAAGATGTTAGCGACTCAGACACACACTAAGTCATGTTAAACTCATAGGCCTCATCATTTCAATACACTGATGGCTTTTGCTGCTACAGCTTTACTTGGTCTGGTATGACCAGCAGCTTGTGGTGGCTAATGTTTTGTTGACTTAAGGTTTGATAGATATTGCTATGTGACTGACATTATTGAGTTAGTCCACTAACCACTGAGCCTCTGACTCTGTGACTCTTGTGCTATTGTTTCTCTATGTTTTAACATTTACCTCTAGCCTGTAATTGTCACTTGTGCTGAGTTTTTGTTAAGCAAAAGTTACAGAGGATCTCTTTAAAGCCACTTTAATGAATGTTTTTATAATATATATGTATGTATATATATATATATATATATATATATATATATATATATTTAGAATTATCACCCGACTCAGCAGTTCCTCACAGCTCTACAGAACTTTACAATGTCTTTCAGATTATTGGGGTTTTTTTTTTCTGGCCTGCAACTTTACTGTTTTGGTTCACTCTCACCGCTGTCATAGCATTAATTCACGCAGCAGGCAGCTGTTTACAGTAAAAAAAAAAAGCTAAAAACAAAAATCACTGTACACTACCTTCTCAGACAGAAGACAGACACAGTTAGTGACTAAACCCTTACGTTGGCAGAGAGGTCAGAGCGGGCGGTATATTGTCCAAGTGCAGTAAGGCACACTCATACAGTTAGGTGTAGCACCCAACAGCACCCTCATATCTCAAAATATCCTTATATCTCATATTTGCCCCAAGCTCACTGTTGATATTCTGAAATGTAACACAGATGGGAGGACATTGGGGGATTTAGCAATGCTGTTAGGTGCTGTAATAAAACTAGGGACTGTGTATGTAAGTTAATGAAGCAAATTGTGCCCTACTGCCCTCATCCAGCTGATGCCTTGTGTTGGTCACTGTATCAGTGAGCACGTCTCGTCAGTAACTGGTCATAAGTTGACTGATGTGCCACCATGCTTGTTCAGACTACCTTTCTTTTTAAATACTCTTAGCTTTAGAATTTCAGACAGTAAAATGACATAATGAAACAAATAGAGGGCGAGACCTGCAGCACATTCTCAGAGACTAGTTTGAATACAAAATTACCCTTATTTGCATGTTAGGCTGATGCCCCACTCAGCCTAACACCTTTTGCACTCAATCAAATAATCCCCCAATGTTTCCTTTGGCTACACTCTCCAGCATTACACAGAGGTTTAGATCAGGCAGCAGATTCGTGCTGTGGCCTCCAGATTCCTGCTAACACACTTTGTAGTCAGTGTGTGGCTTCCAGAGTCAGGTGGAGAAGTGGCAGGAGGAGCTGAACTTTGGTCTGTGTTGTGAGGTCTGAGTCTCAGTGCATGACTGCCACCTAGTGATGGGTGAAGACACGAAATGGACTGATATGGTCTTCTGTATTCACATGAGCTGTTGCTTGGCTGACAAGCTTTCCTACTGAATATGTAGTCTGCGTCCATTATTCAGATCACACGAGTATAAGGTTGTCCTAAACGTGTCCTGGTTTGACACATGGCTGTCTGTATGTGTTGTTTCTAACTGCAGTCTCTCCTGTGTTGTCTCCGTCAGGCTCGCATGGCACTGGATAAAGGAGCTCAGGCCGTTATCTTTGATGTCAGTGACGATGCCAATGCTGCTGCTGAGGTGAGTGTGCAGGCACCACTGCAGACTCAGTTACAATGAAATATGTGAGATGAAAAAGCACACAGGATTGTCTAACTCATATTTCTGTGTCTTTCTCTTCCTGCTTTGGGTACCATCCTGTTTGCACAACACACACACACACACACACACACAGCTGCGAGAAACAGACTCCCTTCCCCGTCCAGTCGTGCTGGTGGAGGCGGAGGATGCTGAGGAGTTGATGGGTTTGGTCAACAAGAACGAGGAGGCCAAAGTTTATATCATGTGGGAGCAGCCTAGATGGGTAAGTACTGAAATACATACACACACACACACACACACACACTTGACTTTCCTTTCATTGGCTGGAAGAAGAGGAACCCCCAGCTGAGAGGCCACTCTCGCATTTTTGGCCATGCCTCGTCCATATGAATTTCTTACAGGAATTTCTTGTTTCTTTGAGAAATTCATATTTAAGTTTAAGATATCTTAGAGTCGTTTATGAAATAATATAAATATTTGCTGTCTTCTCCATCTTCTTTTCCCTCCTCAGCCACATTATGATATGGGTATCCTGCTCACCATCGTCCTCGCTATTCTGACCATTGTCCTAATCTTCACTTTCCGCTACAAGTGCAAGTCCAACAGAACCTGGGTGAGTGAAAGCAACAACGTTGGTAGAAGTGTAACGCTTACAGAGACAGGGGTGCCAGTGGATCGTCTTCAGTTTGGAGTTCTTCTAAGGGCTTTTCTAACCCTCACTTCTTGTGCCTGCAGGACTCTGTCCATCAGCAGACCATGCGGGCCATTAGTCGATTAGAGACCAAAACCTACAGCTCCCAGGGCTGCTCAGGCTCTCAGCGCCACCGTGCGGCCTGGGGGTCAGCCAGCAGCTCTAACTCGAGCCCCGTCTGTGCTATCTGCCTGGAGGAGTTCCAGGACGGGCAGGTAAGAGGAAAGAGAGCGAGGAACATACTGTATCTGTAGAGTTAACTGTCCTTGTCAGCTATTTATCCTCAAATCTGTCCATTTTTTATCCCAGCATTTGAGGATAATCTCCTGCGCTCATGAGTTCCACAAAGACTGCGTCGACCCCTGGCTGCTCCAACACCGCACCTGCCCCCTCTGCATGCACAACATCATGGGTGAGGAAAAGCATTTTTACAGTTAAGTTTTGCTAAAGGAGGTGCCCATTAGACTGAAGAAATTCAAACTGCACGAATCTGTCTTTTTTTTTTCTACTTCAACATATTAAGATTGTTAGGAAGTTTAGTTTCGAGTGCTCTATAAGTAGAAGTTACTGTTACTGTTAGGTTATTACAACGCTGTGGTATTCTGTGTATTCTGACTGCTGCTGTGGTCCACAGGGACGGAGCGGCAGCCCCAGAGGAACAGACTCCAGCAGAGTCCAGAGCAAAGCCAGGGTTTCCTGCACGCTCAGCCTTACAGCAGCCCACGTAACCACCCCTTCCCCCAGCATGCCATCCCCTTCTCTATGAGGCCCCACTACCCCCGCGGGCCCTCTGGACCCTATCCCTCTCTGGGCCACTACACTGGCTCCTCTCCCAGAGACACCCAAACACTACGTTTCCTCACCAGCAGGCCGCTTGGCTCCGGCTGTGGGTACCACCTTCCTGCTGAGGGTCCCGGGAGGCCCCACAGGATTGGAGGTAACTGCAGGACTTCCACCCACCACTACACCCCCCGTCGGTCCTGCCACAACTATCGCTCGTCCTGTCTGGCCCAGCGCAGCGCGTCCAGCTCAAGACTGCACCACACCGCCTCCGTCACACCGCAGCCCCGCGGAGCGCCAGCTCATAGCCGGCAGGACGAGGGCAGCTGCTCAGGTGGCAGCTACCACACAGAACGTAGCGGATACTTGGCTGATGGGCCAGCAAGTGACTCCAGCTCAGGGCCGTGCCATGGCTCCTCCAGTGACTCAGTCCTCAACTGTACTGACGTGTCCCTGCAGGGGGTTTATGGTAGCTGGTCCACCTTCCGTAGCTCTCTGAGTAGTGACTACGATCCGTTTGTGTATTATGGGCCAGGTTCTGGGCGCGGCCCCCGCAGGAATAGCCTGGAGGCATGTGCCCAGGCGCGGCCCAGATCTCTGGATTCTGTGGTGAATAAAGCCAGCTGTCCCGAAGAACAGCCGCAGACTGTGTTCAGCCACATCCACTACCACCGCCACAGACACCACCACTATGAGGAGGGGGAGCACAGCCAGGGTCCGAGCAGAGGCTCTGACGAGGAGCAGGGGGCCGCTGCTGCTGCAGCTGCAGCTGCACCTGCTGCCCTTGTTCTGGACAAAGACTCACCTGTGTGCCCTCCTAAGCACAGCCCCTGCCAGTGCCCAAAGCCAGACCCCACAGATCGTCGCAGTCCGGGGATAGAGTGTCAGGACCATGACCCCAGCAGCCCTATAGGACCTGCTGTGCTGGTGTCTCCAATTCCCTTACAGCTTCAACCCCACTGCTGCCACCAGGGACACGGACACCCTCCCGCTCCTCTTGGGCGAGTGGGTGGCTGTGTGCTTGATGGCCCCTCGGTTCGCTTCCACCAGAGCCTAGATCTGCAGGATGACCGTAGCATCCACATCCACTACGGCCAGGGCCCGGGTTTCTGCTGCTCTCCTCCTGAGCTGCACCCTGCCTTGCTCCCTGTGCCCCTCATTCTGGACTCTGGAGGTATGGAGGACTGGCCTTGCTGTGCTGGGGCCCATGTTGTGTGGCAAAAGCAGGTGCAGCAGGCCCGCTCAGAGCCTCAGCTCCTGGGGCCTGGGACATCTGTGGACAGGCCACCATGCAGGTTCCACCACGGCCCTGCTGCTGACCGCAACACAGACATTTGTTTGTACTGCCAAACATTACACCACAATCAGGGTGGGTGTCTCAACTGTTTATCTTTAATAACACCACCAGCAGTTTTGGTCTCAAAGGATCATTCCAGGTTTATTTTCGTAGTTTTGGCCTCCATTTCTAATGGTTGTGATAATGCAAAGTCACTGGTAAGTTGTGGGAACACGGCAACATCACTAGGAGGGCAAGAAACACGAGCAGCCAGATGATCTGAGAGATAAACAAGCCAACACTTTATTTGGAGGTTAAACTGAAGGTGAGTGCGCCTGAAATGAGTTACGGTAACTACGGCAAGTACAGAAGGTCAAAGTCAGTCTGTGGTGGATGTTTACAATGGACAGTTTGGGTAAAAAATGAGTTTGACTAACCTGGGGCTGTTTACGACCTGTATGTTCAGCTGACTGCTTGCGTTTCTTGACCCGTCTGACTTTTGAGTGATGTTGCCATGTACTCAGATCTCAGTGTGTTTATTACCAATAGGAGTGATGGAGAAAATACACAAATACGGACATGAGCCCTGGAAACAAACACTGGAATGATCCTTTTAGACCTGCATAACATTCTTTGTTTTTTGTTGTATTTTGAAGGTGACTTGAGCTGTTTCTTGTGTCCACAGGATCAGAAGAGGAGTCTGGTGTGTGAGAACTTGTTGCATCCCCATTATCACGCTGCTACACAGGAGCCAGAATGGACAAGCCTCTCATTGGCTACCGCTCTCATGTCTTCCACATAATTCCACCAGCAATGCCTTCGTTCAGACGCTTCCCCAGCTTCCCCCAAGATTCAACGCTCACATGCTGAAATGCTCTTTCAGCCGAGTTAGATTGAGTAAGCTCCGTTGTTATTAAAAGTGAAATTATTGTGGTTAAATCATGCTAAAATTGAAAGAGTAATGCCGAACCCTTCATTATCTTGTATATCAAAATATATTGAATGATTTAAATGTTTGGAGACGGGGAGTTGCTGGGGAAACGACTAAAACGCCACAAAGGACGGGAAAGTGTTTTTCTGTGTTTCTCCTTGTCAGTTATAGGAAGAAAATGAATTACCAACATGATACCACAAGTTCCCATGCTCCTTAGTGACAACTAACGAATGATCCTTGCTTAGTGGGTGTTGAGCCCTCGTGAAGTGAGACTCCATCTCTGCATCGCTCACTCTATTACAAAAGAACTTGATTTATCTTAGAGGTACTTACTTTCACTTGCGTCTTCCTTCGCTGAGTCCAGCCTCAGCTGAGAGAAGCTTCTCTCTCCAGCCTACCTCAGCTCAGATTTCTTAACATGCCTCACACAGGGGGTCTTTAAAGGTACTGCTGTAGTGATTTTGTTTTTTTTGTTTTTTTGTCACAATCATGTAGCGACCATAAACTCAACGAAAAGTTAGACCTGTCCAAATGGAGAGAAAGCTTGATGCTCAGCCCCTCAAACAACGAGCATTCACTGAGGTTGCTGAGCCTCGCATGGGCCTTGTTTTCATTATTTCAATAATGGCAGCTGTTTTCAACATGTTTGTTTGTGTTTTGGATCATTTTCTGTTTCGTTTTTTTTGTAGTCTGTAATTTTTTTTTTTTCACTTTTCACAATGAACCAGTTTGACTGAATTATGTCGTCGTCATTACAAGCTATTGTCTCGTCATTTCTCTTGCCAGTGGTCACTTCACATGTTTGACCTCAGTGCTGTTAAACCCCCTGATCATCGTGCAGAGTGAACAGGCCTCATCAGAAGGATGACAGCCACATCCTCCGCTCCTTTCATGCCTGATTCATCACAATGTTGTGTCACCCTTCAAAAAGGTTATACCCTCCTGTTGTCCTCCAGCAACTAAAGCTCTAGAAACATGTTTCACATTGCCGCCGTAGAAAAAGACAGTGAGTATTTAATGATATGACTGGAGTAAAGCCATGCGAGGTAGACCCAACCATCAGCTCCGCCCGTTGCCGTAGCAGCAGTTTAATGAAAGCTTGGTGTGCTTTTCCCATGATTTCAAACTGTAATGTTTAGAACCTGAGAAATGTCTCAGAAACAATCAAACACTGGAAAAATGGGAAGAATTCATCTTGGTTACAGTAATGACGCCTGAATCGGTGAAAGATCCTTTGTCGTGGTAAATGTGTGCATTGCCAATCCCTGCTTCTGAGCTTACAGCACTTGAAGGAAGATCCACCATGAATCAGAAATCAAATACATTGTTTTAAAGATGTTTTTTCATTCAGATAAATTGCTTTTAAACATGTTTAACCAAATCTTTGTTACCCACTATTCCGTCTTCTCCCATGTAGCCACAATGTGTTTAGATCCCTGGAAAATGACTCTGAACACTCAAACTGTGTAGATAAAAGTCGACCTCATTGTGCCATCAAACATGGCTCTCTTCTTTTCAGTTGAACCACAGACTTCTTCCATGCTCTCGTGTACTAGACTAAATAATCTGAGATCAGAGGAACAGGAATTCTGCCATAGCGTGGACTTTCCTATAAAGTGAAAATGTGAAAGGATTTTTCTCAGCAGTCAGACTTCAGATACAGTTTAGCTTAGCGCAGACAGCAGACAAAGAGCTCATGGGTATTGCAATGTAACCAGTAGCACTTACTAAAGCCTCACTTGTGCCTTATTCCTCCAAACTGTTCATAATCCTCAATCAGGAACCTCCCAACACACTAAGCTCTTACCTGTCTAACCAAAGAGGCAAAATCTTGAACACAGTGAACTTATAACATAGTATGTGTTGTGCCTTTTTTTCCTACTTCAACCTTTTCCTTAAATCTCAGAATTAATGACATGAGAGAACATGCCAGAAATCATTTTGGACTCAATATTTTGGACAATCATGCAGTCAGCTGCAGTCCCTTGTACTAATACCTCACTTTGAATGTGTCAACGCAGCGTCCTCCAGCTAAAGTCCAAACCGTCTCTGAGGCTGAGATGGAAATGACTGAACTACAAGCAGCACTTTGGCTTAAGCTGATTTTATATTAAAAGAAAAACAACATACAACTCAAAAGTGTTAATTTAAAACAAGCCCAAAACCATCAACATGACACATAGCATTTAGTGATGCCGCAGAATATCTGATGTGATTTCATCCTGTTCAAGATCTTTCTCTTTGTGTTGTTTGTGTGTTTGTTTTGTTATGTCCTGCAAGAGTAGTGAGCTGAAACTGCCTTTTCTATGAGTTCAAATCCCTCCAGAACTTTAAGGGATATGTCAGTATATTTTGGATACTTTGTGTACAAAAAGAGAACAACAAAACACAGAAATGAAATAGTGTTGTATTTTATATATAATAGAACATTTCAATATAGTGACATGTCACTAATATATTTATTTACTAATATATTTATCCATTTTGTCCAGGTTTGAAAGAGTGGTTTCTGTATAGACTGAATGTTTCTATATGGAAACTGACCAGTGCCATCACAGATGTATCAGCCTGTCTTCATTCCAATTATATGCAAATAAATTATTTTGAAATAAAATTTCTGTGCAAAATACATTTTTCTGCAGGAGGATCCAGAGAATTTGCTATTGTTCTTAAAGGAGTAGTTCACCCAAAGTTAGTCCCCAATCAACTTTCTTCAAACTATTAAAGATAACTTGGTCATAGTATTAGAAAATTCAGGAAACATTAATGTGATTTCTCACAAGGAGCACAAGGGGAAATAAACAAGGGGAAATTCTGATGTAATTATGCGTTACAGGGTTCATTCACACAACTGTGACAAACCAGATACCTACAGCCTAAACAGCTAAAAGTTGATCACTCAAAACATTGATTTACCATATTTCCCTTTGAGGAAGTTCTATTAAAGGAAGGGGAAAAGGAACTATTATATATATATTTTTTTTTTTTTACAATTGGTAACATACATTTCTCATTGACAAGTTCACTTTTCAGCACAACAGAAGTCAATGTGGACTAAACTGTGGATCACATTTCATTGCTTTGACACAAAATGCATTCAATGACCACAACTTTCAAAATTCATGAACTGTTTTCTCACTCAAACTCAACCAAAACTCTGTATTTACGCTCCATCTTGCACTTTTACATACTATTTACGTTCAAAATCTACCATAACACAAAAATACTGTAAATTACACTGCAATGTGCTACATCTGCTACACCTACATCTACAGCTAAACTCCACCTATTTTTATTCTTTGATGAATATGTGTAGTTTGGTATTGTATTACTGGAATTACTTTAGTTTCATTTTGTGCACTTGAAATGACTCTACACAAAAATGGCAAAGAAAAAAAAGCCTATTGAAGTGTGTGTGTGTGTGTGTGTGTGTGTGTGTGTGTGTGTGTGTGTGTGCGCCTTTGTAGAGGGTGGGGAGTGAATCTGGGTCATCGTAAGATTAAGGAATGTCATACTTGTAAGTGAGAATGTACATGTATGTCTATGTGAATGTGTGCGTGCTACATGTTTGCCGTAAATCAACTAATGCTAATGACATTATATATATATATGTATAAACATAATTATACAAAAAAAGAGGTTTCTCTGAACACCAACTTAGTGTTTTGTAGGCAAGCATCTACACTGTGATGTTCGTTACCCACAATGCTGTTGTAGTTATTGCATCAAACATCAACAACCATGTTTTTCCAACCATATGTTTCTTTAATGAAGATGCAATAGAGATCCATGCATTTAAAACACATCAAGCTAAGTTAGGCTAACAAAGTCCACCTACTAGCAACTCTGAAGCTCACAACTTCACACATTATATATAATGTCTGTTTGATCCGTACAGAAACTGAAGAGTAAAAATGACATGAAATGAATGAAAGGTTGTGTACAGGATTATTTCTTGGCCTGGTGAAGTCCATTCCTGTGTTTAGAGGTTCTGGTATGTAGATTTTGTTACTTTTGGTTGCAGTCTTTGTGCTAAGCTAAGCTAACTGGCTGGCACTGGCCTCATATTTACAGAGTGGTATTGATCTTCTCATCTAACTCTCTGCAAGAAAGCAAATGTTTCCCAAAATGACAAACTATTCCTTTAAAATGTAAACACACATGCCAACCCGCACGAACATGAGTTTCTTTATTTAGCCATACAGCAATCTACAGACAACTTGAAGCATATCTGGTCGCCCCTGCAGCTTGTCACATGAAGATATTCAACACTCTTTATGTGTTTGATATACTGTAGTTGTGGAGGGTGTTGTTGATTGCCTCTGAAATGTACAGCCATATATAACAGTGTGGTTTGGCAGCAGCAGGCGGAGGATCAGTAGAAGGCTTTGGCCTGCCCTTCGGGCGTCAGCACAGTGAGGTTGCCCCTGGCGTCTTGGTCCAGCTCAATGGCCTCAAAGAGAGACTTGAAGTTTCCTGCCCCAAAGCCCTGGAGGGAGAACAAACACACACAGATGGCTAATTACCCAAAGATCTGCCTTCTTCTGTGTCATATGTTATGGCTCTGGGGATCTTCTCTCAGACGTCGTTCATGGTGTTAAACGCTTTGATGTCGGATCACGGCAGATAAATATTCTCACAGGGTTCAAACATCCACTCCGCTCTTGACAAAGAGCTGCACTCAGCGTGGGGCTCACAAATGAATCATGTAAATATTTTCATAGATAATCAAAAGATCAAGTGTTGGTGGTTGCTCGGAGAGATTCTTTTGCTGTGGTTCAGATTCAGTGTCTCACTTTCATGCATTGTATCCACATCTGTGGATCCAGTGAAATGCTGGAGAGTGACAAGATGTGCCTGTTCTGACAGGCAGAACGGGTGCTAGGTGTTAGAAATGAAGTGCCACAGGGTGCAACCCAATCCAAGATCCCCTCGCTGTGAAGGAGTGAACCTTTTAATCTGTATCTGTGATGGATTTACTGAGCTTTTACAAGTGGGCTACTGTTATACTGTTCGCACTGGGTGGGAGCTGTAAACAGGTGTTCAGGCGGCTCGGCCTCGTCTTCTTAAAGGTGGTGAATGTAGGAAACAGCACCACAGGCCTGCAAATCCCATCACACAGACATGAAGGCTAAAAGATGACCCTCAGCTTAGCAGTTACAATAGTCATTAGTGTAACTGGTCTCTGGCACTTACAAAGTGATTGTTCCGCTGAATGACCTCCAAGAAAAGGGTTGGTCTGTCCTGCACAGGCTTGGTGAAGATTTGAAGGAGGTATCCCTTGTCATCAAAATCAACTAAGATTTTCAATTCCTTCAAAGTAAAAACACAGATTGTTTATATTTTAAGAACACAAGCTGTTAAAAAAAAAAAGGCTGTAAATAATGTCAGGCTTGCTGAAATCATACGTCTCCTCACCTGTAAACGGTTGAGGTCCTCCTTCACCTTGATCTTGGCGGTTTTGAGTTTCTCCCGCAGGCTGTCGTAGTAGGTGTCAGGTGCTGAGAGGAACTCCATTCCTCGGGAGCGCAGGTTCACTATCTGTTTAAAGACAAAAGCAGATAAAAAAAAACTTGCCTTTACTTGCAGATTTTGGGGAGGCTGAGCGAAAATGACGCAGAGGTCTGTGGATTAATGTGACGATAATCAAACGGAGGAGACTTACGGCTTGAATAATGTTCGACGTGTTGAGGGCGATGTGTTGAACACCTGGTCCCCCGTTATAGTCCACGTATTCCTGTGAAGAGGGAGATTGTAATGTCACAATCCCACATTTGAGAGTTTGACCCAGGGATCCACATATGGGAAGATTTTGATTGTATCAAATTGCACAACTGTTCCTCAAGCTCCTGGGGACCCACTGTAATAAACCACTGTGATGAACCACTGTGATGAACCACGGTGATGAACCACGGTGATGAACCACGGTGATGAACCACTGTGATGAACCACTGTGATGAACCACTGTGATGAACCACGGTGATGAACCACTGTGATGAACCACTGTGATGAACCACTGTGATGAACCACGGTGATGAACCACGGTGATGAACCACTGTGATGAACAGAAAGGCCTGAAGAAAATGAGACTGATAAAGTCACACCTGGATTTGTGACTTCTTTTTCCCCCTTGCAGGTTCATTGATGGGCATCTTGATGGTCTCTTCATAGTTCGTCACCACTATGGACCTCAGCGCGCTGTACTGCGTGTGGATCTGCTTGTCGTCTATTGACCAGAACCGATGGAACATCAGACACTTCTGATACCTGGAGTTTGGACAACACAATTGTGATGATAAGCTAAAATGCACAAGCCATACCTTATTTGGAATTGTTTAAATGTACCTCCTTTCATTGAAACAAAATTTGGACTTGTTGCACTGGAGCTTTTGCATACGTGCAACATTCCACCCTGCGACAGAGGCGGATTGACCGCCTGCCGAGTGTTTACTTGTCCTTTTGCCCCCTGTGTCCGCTGTGCCCGCAGTGTGTGTCTGCGTACGTGCGTCAAACAGGAGTCTTACCAGTCTGAAACTTGCACCATTTCATCATCTGGCTGGTTTCCCACAACGTGATCGATGAAGTTCAAACCTCCTGGTTGTCTACAAAGAGGAGAAGAGGAAAAAAACATTGCACCGGTACTTTTCCATAAAGGCTCAGCAAAATCATTTAGAATTGAAAACCCATTACATACAGGTAAAGCTCTCGTCCTCTCTGTTTTTTAGATGACAATATTTGATCAAAATGCATTTATTTAATATTTTGGGTGTCAGGCAAAGTCATACTTGGTATCATAAAATCACTGACACTTGTACAATACGCTAAGATCTTCAATCTAAACCATGAAAAGCAGCCCAGTATAACACTTCCTAGCATGTCAGGTCCAATTAGACCAATAAAGACAAGAAAATAGAGCCTCATTATAAATTCAGTATGACTAACAGATAGATATTTTGATGAGGCATGTTGGAAATGCAAGTAGCTTTTTATCAATATGACTCTTTCCCACATTTGAATACATAGTATACATAATACTCAGTTTAGTGCAAAACAGTACAAATGTATTTTGGTTGAATTTCAAGAGACTCACAGTTTTGCTAACAGAGGATCCCTAAACAGAGGCTCTTTGTAGCCCGGCAGGAAAAGGCCTTTGTAGGGGCTGAGGTACTCAATGAGTGTATGTGTTGTATCTCCATACTGGGGAGCAAAACATGAACACAACATTGTTGTTAATTTGCAGTTTCTTGTGTGTACTGACGTGAGGCTTTCAAAGGTCTTCACGTACCGTTTGAACCACCGCGTACTTGACTCTCCCGTGGCTGTCCTGTTCCACCCAGGGCTCCTTGACGATTACGGCCCCTCGCTCCACAGCTGTCTGTCAGTGGAGAGGTGTTGGGATGAGTTGGGAAGTACAAGAGCATAACAACAGTTATCAGTGAACAGTCTGAAGGCGGCTCCCGGAGGCCCCCCAGTGGCTGAAGACAGAATATCTTCCCATACATGCTGTGATATACTGCTTGACGTATTTTAGTTGACGCTACTGTTGATCTAAAGTCAGCGGTGACTCTGTATCTTTGTAGCCACCTGACGGTCAACAGAGAGAGTTCATCCAAACCTCCAGTGTTGACCTTGACTGAGCTCAAGAGTTCAAATGAGCCACTAAACATCAAAGTCACACAACGCCGGCATGTTTGCCCCTGTTTCAACACAGGCTGAGAGCTCCACACACATTTTACCCCATCTCTCAGTTCTGCCTCTTGCAATTAAATTTCAGTTCATAGTCTTCCTGCAGGGTGTGGCCAATTGAATCCAAACTGCGCCTGCATCCATCAGCGTGTTACACAGTGATACTTCTGTGTATCATTGGTACCTTGACAATGAAGTCACAGTCCTCCACTTGGAAAGCGACGTCTTTGACTCCGTCTCCGTGCTTCATCAAGTGTTCTCCCATTTCTGGGGGAAGATAAAAATCAAGTTGAAATGCAAACATACTGTAAGTGGTGTTCACAGCATTTCATCCTTCATATAGTCTCGAGTTTTCTGACGAGAACACTTGCCTTCATTTCCGGGATTTAGCGGAGATTCGAACACAAACATTATCTGCGAGGAGAGAGAGGGGGGGGGATCAATGATCATGGATATACTGTCAATTCAAGAACTAGAGTGTTTATTTAATCAGCTCGGGATGTTTGACTGCATACCTTATCCTGTCTGATGACATGAGACACCACCTCCCGATTGCCAGTCTCCAAACCCTTATAGGCCAAAGGCTCGAAGCCCATCTTATCACAGTAGAAGGAGGCTGCCTGCGAAGAGGTCAGACTGTCTTTACTGTGAGGGGAGTTTCTGATGAACCGCTAAAAGAGTTAATCTCCTGCCAAATGTATTGACTGTGGATTGCTCAATGCTGGCTGTGTGCTGTCTGGCCCATGTGCTGAACCAGAGTGGTTGAATGAACTGAGTGTGTGTGTGTGTGTGTTCATGTCATTAAAATGTATACATGCGGTCGGGCTGGAGCTAACGATGATTTTCATTATTGATTCATCTCAATATCATTTTCTTTATTAATCGATTCATCTTTTGATGTGAAACTTCAAATGCAATACGTCTGGAATCCAAAAAAGTTCATCTTCATCCAAACGTGAAAAGAATGAAATCATGAAAATGACGCAGAAGACTTTAAAACTTTTAGTCGTGTGTCAGCGTTTGGATACTGACCTGTTTGGCATTGCCGACCCAGAAGGTGAGATGATGAAACCTGATAAACTTTCCCCTTGCCGGCTAAAAGGCAAAGGTGCAACAGATGAATTACATTGGCTGATAGTTAAAAACCTAAACAACAGCGTGCAACAGTTTAAAGTGTTTTCTGTGTGTGTAGCTTCACATAAAGACTTCAGAAATCTCATATTAGTTGTAGGTTTAGAATAATTCATTATGATTCAGGCCTTCTTCTGCAAAACTAACGGTACTGTTAACACATCATAGACACCTGTCCAAAAAAAGCCATCTTCAGAGGCAGCTTTAATCTTACCTTCTCCCCTTTTTCTGTGTAGCTTGTCTAAAAAGAAAGAAAAAGATATAAATCATTATAACGATCTCTCTGGTTCTTATCCACTGAAGATACAATGATCTTTGAATTACTCATCCATGAAAATATCTATAATGTCCCACGACTGAGAGCACCAGCACATCATAATGGACTCTGATAATGGTGAAGTCTCTTACCATGCTGTGATTGTAGATGGGCCACACTTCAGAGAAGAGAAAGATCAAAATCAGTGTCCGTCCCGATGGCGTGCGGATAAGTACTGACCTGATGACCAACTGTGATTGGTCCTTTAGGATCTACACCCACCTGTCCGCCTCCTCGCTTCCTGCTGCACATTAGCCAAAAAAGTTGAAAAGCAGTGCCCCATGTTTTGTCATCCAGAGTCCAGTGTCTAATCACTTGTCAGTCCTCAGAGCCTCAGTCGTTTGGGAAACACATTAACCTCAGCCTGGGGACAATAATGAAGATACAGATACTACACCCACTAGGCTAGGCTAGGATACCTGCAACATGCAATAAGCTCAGGTGAAGAACTATCCTTTTTTGTAATATAACTAATCACGGCTCAAAACTAAGACCATGCAATCAGAATGTAAAGAACAGCAGGGAGTGAAACAGAAGTACAGCGGTGGTAGTGTTGAGGGTGAAAACTGAGAGACAATTCTGTCTCACACTAGTCCCTCTGAGGTTCCTCTCTGGTTTCTGACTTCCACCAGCAGAGGGAGCAATATTTATTTAAACTGCCATAACAGAAAGAGTACTGTAAGATCAGCAAGTGAAGCCAGAACTTTCTACTCTCATTTAATTATTATTCTTAGAGATTACACATTTTATTTTATTTTAGTCATTGATTGCAGCAAAGACAGTGGGTGAGGTGAGACTTTGAGGGACACTTTAACTGGTATCAGAGAGCATATGAGGTCAGGTCCGGGCTGTTGCAGACAAGGCAGATGAACTAAAATAGTGTCTGACCCCAGCTACATTGCTGTGAACTGCACAGGCACGTCAGATGAATGTATACACGTGCTGTCTGTGTCAGGGGGCTCCAGGAGAAAGGAAAAGGATCATGCAGTTAATTGTCACTTTGAACTGAAGTGGTTCGAATGAAATTTCAAAACAAGAAGTGATTAGACCAGGGCTGCCTGCAGCTAATGATTATTTTCGTTGATGATTAATCCGTCAATTATTTTTGGATTAATCACTTCATCGTTTTGTCCAGCAAATGTCAGAAAATGTCAAATATGCCCACCACCAGTTCCCAGAGTCCAACATAACATATTCAGATTGCTTGTTTTGTCCACCCAACAGTCCCGGACCCAAAGACATTCAGTTTATTTATAATTTAATTTATTAATGACAACAAAAACAGCAAATAATCACATTGGAGAAGCTGGAACCAGAGAACATTTGGCGTGTTTTGATGATTACTCAACTATTAAAATGGTTGTGAATTAATTTTCTATTGATCAATTAAATAAAATAAAATCAATTAAAAAAAATCAACTAATTGTTTCAGCTTGACAATCAGTGCCGTCTAAGCAGAGGGGGTTGAGCTGGCTGGATCCACATTAAAACCCTTGAAACACATTTTTCTGAATTTACTTTTTCTATGACCTTTTAAAATTTGTTTCAACCTCACTTTCATGTGTCTCTCTTTTACTGAAGTTCATTTGGGGAATAGCGTTTCAATCGTTGACAGCTATGATTCTACTCATTTCAGTTTTGAAAAAAATTAAACCTATTTTTTTTAATTGTACAGAATATTTTCAACCCCTGCCGGACTATGCCTGGTATAACTATGTGTGGCTATGCGCACGTACCGCACTGTGTATGTGTGCATCCAGTTTGTGCCGCGCTGTGATTTTCTATTGGTGCGTTTTAGGACTTTTGTGGCACCTGATTGGCTCTGCTGTGGGTGTGTACGATTCACACGCCGGATCATTGTAAATCCTCATTGGCCGGCACGAATTCTGTAGCGCCATTGGTATAGAATGTTCAGTTTCCTTCTTGACTATTGGCTAGCGCTTGTGTCATCACACAAGAATGCGGAAGTCGTGTAGTCTACTGAGTCACCGTTGTGTCAGCTGATTCTTTCTGAGTGAGTAACTCGATTTCTTTTTTAAAATTAAGTAACTTCCAAAGAATGTGTCGTGTGTGACATGTCCTCGAGCTGTCAGGCTTGTGTTGGACGTGTTGAACCTTAAGTCGTTTTGTCGTTTTCTGTTGCCAGAATAACGAATTTTACACACCAGCCTCTAGTAATGTTGCTATCCCGGCAGCTAGCATGATGCTAACGTTTGCAAACACCGCACATACACACGCACACTTTCGGTTTGTCTAAACTAGTCGCCTTCTAGCACAGTGCCAGCCTGTAGTGAGGCTGTGGTCTACTTTCACTTTCACCTTACATGTCTTTCAACTTTGTTCCTGGTATAATACGCTCACACCTGTTGTGTTGTCACGAGTCAAACAGAGCACCTGTTATTCACTGTTCTAGTGAAGCTGACAATATTACCGGTAATGCTGGAAATTTCTAGATCGATTGTTTTTATGGTCCGAGGAAAGCACCTCGGAATCCCCCACTGCACTGGAGTGTATTTCATACTCCCGAGGAGGAAAAGAAACTAAATTCATCCAAAGGCTTAATCGCTATCATATTTCTGAAGGCTAAATATTTGACAATTGCTTTGATTATTTCTCCTTGTTACTTAATATCTCTGTTGCCCCCACTCTGCACTTCATTTAGCCTTTGCTAACTAAGTCTAATTTCCATATCGCTAACTGAAGTACTGTCTGCTTTGGCATTTATTGTAACCACCACTGGATTGTGTGGCTGTATCATCACAGTGACACTTTTCTTTTTTATAATTAAGAGGTGTCATTGTGATCAAATTAAATGTGAAGACGAAGCTACTGCATTGAACACATTGAACACAACTGAATGAGGAAAATAATGATATTTTTTCAGTGGTGTTTTTATGGTACATTTTTATATGAACTCTGCCACTTTATTAGGTACGCCTAGCTGAATCTAATACAGTCTAATACCATTTGCTTTACTGGATATCTCACGCTGTACTCAGTAGGTCACCTCTTACCAACCAGATATTCTCTCCTAAATCTGCGACCGACCTCTCTAAAGTTCTGATGGACACTAAGAATCAATCTGGAGGGATGAAGTCTTATAACTTTTAGTCACGTGAAGCAACTATCGTTTTTTTGACAAAAAGCATGTCTTCATCAGAGGACATTAAGACTCGTATCTCTTCCCCAGACCCTCTCCCTTCCTTCTTAGTCAAGTCCACACTCTCCAGTCTTATCATTACTGCAAGTTCTTAACTCCTCAGTCCTCTCACTTAACTGGCGTATGTGTAGAAGTTTGACTTGTGCATTAAACCTCAAACCTTTTTTTGCATTGACCCAAATGTGACCATAGCTGGCATTGAATGCTTGCTCAGAGTCGTATTTTTTTGTACTTATTCTTTGATCAGACAGTTCCTGGTTTTAATCACATTTTGCCAGTTTTAGACTGTATTTTATTTAGACAAAGGTTTGTGTTTGACAAAACGTTTTGGCAACAAAATGACGTGGCCTTAAAATGGCCAATACTTGTTAGTTTAATGGATTAATGTCATGTACACAACAGTAACAATGACGATGTATCTGAAGACAGGATTTGACGTGCGTAAGCATGCATAATGCTGAGGAAGGTGTGGTAGTTATGCCCTACTGTATGTGGAATATCTGTTTTGTTTTCCTGACGACATTTGTGTTAACATATCCCACTGTAAATATGACATCCAAACTGCAGCAGAATTTTGAGTTTTGGATTATACATTACTTCGCCTCTTAATCCACCAAATTGTGTACTCGCCTTGACAAAATAAATATACTTACAATGCTTTTCACTTTCAAATTTTGCTTACAACACTTGCTAACCGGAGCGAAACATGGCGCCTTAGCAGTTGTTTGAGAAATAAAGAAATATTTGCACATATTTTGAATACTGGATGATTATTCATAAAGTGCACTAATGGGGGGGCTAACATGCAGAGCTGCCCAGCTTTTTAGTCCCTTTGGCTCATTGTTTTGGTTTCACAGCCCACAAACGCACTGTATGCTTCAGTCTCATCTCTCTCATCAGCCTGGTTTCCAGCAGCAGCAGCAGCAGGCAGCTGTTTTCAGCCGACAAGCTCTGATTAACACACTGTACACTAGCTGCTACTAAGCTAGCATGTGAACATCTACCTAAAGAGCCAGATATTGAGTCCAAATCAGAGCCAAAAGGAGAGTGAGTGTTGGACTTAGATTCACCAGGTGGCCAGAAACACAACGCCAGGCAATTAAAGAATAGAAAAATAAATAGGCAATTGTTAGCTAACATGTAAGCCATCACGTTATAGGGCAATAATATGTCAGATTGCTGTGAAGACTTTAGTTAACTTACATCGCATCGCATTTTCAGTGCACATTCTTTTTGTATAGTTAAATTGTCTGACACTATTTTTATTGAGTCAATAGGTGACTCATGCTGCTCAGAGCGTGATATTGTACCTTTTTGAAAGCAATTATGACTGGTTGTCTACATGTGATGTTTTCTATATTCATGAGCGATTAGTGATGAAAGCCATCCCTTTTGATAAAATGAGTCATGAGTGGAGGTGGGTGAGTCTGTGGCCTGTAGTATGGCTTCTTTCACTTTGAGAAGCCTGGCGCTTACAGAGTGGGAGGGAGAAAGAGTAAGCAATAGAGACAGACAGAGTGAGCGAGAGAGGGAGGGAGGGAGGGAGGGACGTATGTCATGCACTGGATTACAACCAGTAAGTGTTTGGGAGACGGAGACTGCTGCTACTTTGCAAGGCATTGAGCTTTAATTCAACCCTAACAGGTAGACAAAAGTTTCAACAAAAAGTTAGCAGATTCAGCACTTTGTACAGGTAAGAGAAGTCAACTTTGGGAATAGTATTTTGTGAGTTGAGAGTAGTATTTTTTTTTCTTTTTGTTGAGCTGTGTGCAAAAGGGGGTGTGTCTGAAAGAAAATAAGTGTAGGGAAGTGAGACAGTGAGAACTTCGATCCAGTTTCAAGTTGTGTCCTTGTAATGAAGATATTGTAGTTAAGTCTAGTAATACTGTAAACACAAGGAAGTGAACACTTTGTCCATGTTTTGTCTAGCTGCCTGTGTGTGTGTTACTCTCTTTTATAGTAAACTTGCACAGAGCTTCCTGACTGAGCTTCCATATGCACAGGAAGAGAAGGCAGTGAAATGTCAGTGTTACTTTTCATGCAGTTATTTAGTGAATCAAGTCAAGGTCATTATTTCCCTCTGTCTTCATTTAATGGCAATGTTTAAACTTTATTACATGTGCAGCCACTGTAGCAATGCACAGCACTGTTCAGATATCCAGAATAAGAATTATTTTGCTGTTTTGCTGTGACCGGGATATCCACCTCAGTGTGCCAACTCAGCTGGAGCACCTTTTGGCTTGTTGGGTGTGTAGAAAAGTGGTGGAGTTTGTCCACGTTGGCTGTCTGCTTCTCCTACAGCTATCTGTTTGGCAGCTGATAATCTCATGAGGAATGTTGGGTTTCTCCCATCAGGTCAGGTCAGGTGATGAGCTCCAAGGTTTCCGTCGTGGCGTCACACATGTGCCTGCATGTCTGTCTGCAGCACTGCATGTGTGGAGTGTGTTTACATTGGCTCGACCTGATTTGTACGGAGTACTTCTTGTCCCAGCCAGCAAGTTTTACCATCACTCTATGCCCCCACACTCTTCTGAGAGCTGTTGAATTGTGGGGATTTTGCGATGGTATCGCGATTTTAGTGCCAGCTTTCATTCTGCTTGCTGTACTTTAGACCAAGGAATCCGGCCCTTTTTACGCAATCACACACTCCACAACCACCCGCACACACACACACACACACACACACACACACACACACACACACACCCCATGTCTGAAGGTAGTGTGTTTTTTACGTTGGCAGGAGCCATCGCTGGCACGGCAGAGCCCAGTAGACAGGAGGAGAGGGAGGGATCTGAAGAGGAGCGCCCAGACCAACTGTCCACAGCACTGGCTGGCAGCATGGTGAGCCAATCACACTATTGGGGAGGGGATGGTATATGTTTATATATAATCTGCTGTAGATTCCTGATTGCTATGAAACTATGTGCTGCTCTGAACTCCCTACATGCTTTCTGGAGGGAAAATGACAACATGGGACGTTTTTACTCACACACAGGAAATGGCACAATACTCTTACAGGCCTTAATGAAGCGCGGGGTGTCGCAACATGTTTAACAACTGAATGCGATGGTTTGTCACCACACATGTGGTTCAGGGCTGCACAGTTAATTCTACAAGTTAATTTAAACAATGTTTCCATTTTCCAATTCAGAAAAGTTTACAGTTTACATTTCTTTTATTTTTTTGTCATACAGCAGTTTCTATATATGATACTTTATGATATTCATCTATCAGAAATACAGAATCATTACATTTCGCTGAAAACCTCCACTTCAGCAATGAAGTAGTCTGTACTCTTGTTTGTTAAATGCAGGTGTAATAGAAAAAACAATTGTGTTCTTTAGATCATAATAGGCAAGACTAATTTTGATTAGTGATCAACCTCGCTTTAAAAAGGGGACATATTCTCCATCACAGAGGCATCAGTCACAATCACATTTGGCCATATTTTTGGGTGGGAAGCCAGTGAGGGATCATGTAATTGTCGTTGCCTTAGCAACTCCTACTGGTTGTTCACGGCGCCTGCTCAGACTGAGGGTGGGATCTGTTGGATTCAACAAACAATAACTGGATTTAACAATTTAGCCATAGTCAGCACTGAACTGGGATTTGTGGGACAACAATTTGAGGGAATTAAATGAGATCGTCCTCAGGCAGCATGTCTCTTCACCCCAGCAGGACTTTCCTCAGCAGGGTTACGACTTTATTGCATTGTTTGTTTCATTGAAGAACGTGCTGCTGCTTCAGTAAAAGTGCTGTGTAGCAGGTAACAGATGTTACAAGTCTTTGATGTAGCTCCCTGCCACGTGTCTTCTGTACAACTCTGTGTTTTGCACATCCAGACCCTGTTAACCTCCTGCTCTCATGGAGAAGCTCATGGTAATGAGACATTTCAAAGTATTGAATGTGTGTGTCCTTTAGCAAGACACTGAACCCCAACATGCTTAGTGACCGTCGTACTGAATAGTGAACATCAGCTAAATGAGTCCAAGATGACAAAGGCATCACTCTCCTACAGAAGTACTGAATTGGGGTCAGTCCATTTATCTGCTGATTGCCCTCTAGTGGATGCTACTGGCTACTCAGCTCTGAGGTAAAACTAAGACTAAATGGTGTTTGTATTATGTTACATTATCATGAAAGTAACTGGGGCAAATAGATGGAGAAGTAATTGTGCTGCTTCAAGTTGCTACTTGCACTTTTGTTTGGATCAGATGTTTCTTGGGAATGCTGAGTCTCAGATTTTGCTGTACGTGAGACAAGCAGTGGTTTGTCTAATCATGCTGCAGTCGTGGGCCTGAAGGTTGTAATTATACTGGAGCATTGTAAATATGACATGCAAGATGCAAGACTTTTTGTAGGTCACAACTCTACTTACATTTCAAGTGAGCCATGCAAGCCTGTGTATTTTATTTTACAGTAATTACACATATGCACAATATGTTTTGACCAGTGTGTACAGTATATTAGACTGAAATGCTCCATTTCTCTGAGGTTAAGGAATGTTCATAGACATACGGGGCATCTAAAATTAGATGTTAAATGCACATTTTTCTGCAATTTTAGCATAGAATGTAGAAAACACTGTATGTTGCAATACGCCTTTTGAAATTGATAGCACCATTATACTCAGCAATTTTGGGGAGAACCCCGGGCACATGGTGGCCCGTCCCTTTGCTCTTTGTCAGTGAACTCACAGCACATATACTTCAGCCGGGATAGACGGTGCTTTCAGGTCGGGGGAAGCAGTGACCAGATGAGTGACAAATTCCTCTTGAAACTAATGGGTGCAGCTTTTATGGGACAGAAATAGGAAGTGTAACAGGAGGATGTGTGTCCCGAGGTTCTGGTCAACTGGGTCCACAGAATGCCACTGTGGCCAACTGCCCAGCTCTCAGCCTTTTTATGGGACACGCGGTCGAGCTCTGGGCTTAATTGATGGCGAGGCCGGTGAACAAATAATGTGCCCATCGAGGCACGTAAAATGAGAATGCAGACCTCAGCTAGTCCTGTGTTGAAGTTCATTTGCGTACATTCACTGAAAAGCATCTTTTCAGTGACCTCTCCTTGCTCTGTGTGTTGCACTTTGGGTGTGGTTGGGTGGGGTCTGAATTGTGCTGTGTTGCACTTGTGACAACAGTGATGTAAGGTGTACTAAACGCACCCTCCAGTCACTGCAACAGGTGAGAAGTTCAATCACTGAGACCAGCAAAATCTGTTTGAAGTTAAGTTGGTCAATGATTGACAGATGCACAGACATTGGTAGTATGTGTGCAACATGAATATGCAGTTGTTATTTTTAGAAGAACTACATTAGTGGGTCATCTTCAAGTTGCTGTGTGGCCACAGCTAATGATATTTGATCTGTTCTCAGTTGTTGTTGATCTACGGGTTATTTTCTCAGGTGGGACTGGGAGACATTCGCTCCAGCAGTTTGTTCCACAGGTAATATGATCCTTTTAATCCTGTCTTGTGAAGCAGTGGTTAATTGCTTCCCAGCCTCCAGCCTTTTTCGCTGAAACAAAACGGGAAGTATTGAGTTCATACTGTCGTCCACTCATGCTGGCGTATTGTAAGCAGGATAATGCGAGCATGGAAACGAGGACAATGGGGTTGTTTTACCCTGCCCTCTGTACCCACAATGCATTGTAATGCTACCTTGGTGGGGTTGTGCAGAGCTAGTAAGAGAAGTTTGTGTGCCAGCACCAATGCAAAGATGGCCTTTTCTGTGTCACTGTATAATGTTACCTGCTTACATAAGGATTAAGTCACCCTGCATGTGTACTTTTTCAAAACTGAGTAGATGCCAGAAGCCCCGGGTTAGGGTTGTAGTTAAAGCCAGAGGGTTCATTTCAGGTTGTTGTTAATGATTTGACTGTAGCTCTCCTTGAAGGGACTTTTGCCTCCAGCACTGTTTGACCCTCCTGTGGTTCCTGAAGTCAGTGCCTTGTTCCCTTTTCCTCCTTTTCATTCAATTCAAAAATGTTGTTTTGTTAACTGCTGTATGTCTTTTTATCAGAGCCTGTTGACCAGAACTACTGTATGTTTTTAGATGTTCTGATATTCAGTTTTTGATGGACGCCCGACAGCCAATGGAAAAAAAAAAGTACAAAAAAGTTATGAGTGAGCACTTGTAGTCAACATATTGCACAGCCTGCATTTTAATGCTTTGAATGCATTATATTAAGCTAAATCCTACTGCAGGCTGAAAGGTCAGAGTTGCCACAGATTACTGTAACAAAACACTTTTTGCATATAGGACCGATATGCTGCAATCATTGTACCTACAGCATTATTGGAATTGCAGATTGCAGAATAGTTGCAGGTTTTAAATGGTAAAATGCATGCAAACATAACTGTATGCATTGATATGCATTTACAGACACTTAAAAGCGTTTGAATAGATGTTAACTCCGTATAGACACCCCTCCTAATGCTTCATGTGTTATTCATATCCTACTTCTATAGCTGTGTGTCAACATGTAGGCTGACACTCTGCATTGGTGACTTGCTGCCCTCCTTTCCTAAAATAAAACCTGAGACACAAGAGGCCAAATCTGGTGCTCACTTTGCGCCTGGTTTGGGTGGGGCCGGGCAGGCAGAGAGGAGGAACTTGAAGCCCAGTGTTTGGGACTGTGGACCCACTCATCTTAAATTAGGCTGCAATATTCAGAAATTCCTAAAATGTGCATCCAGCTTTTGTTCTTTTTAAGGATGAATTGGAAATTATTTGAAAGCCTGAGCTTTATGTTTTCAAAGGTTCACTGTTAAAATAGAAAATAAACAAAAGTATTTTATACATTTTACAGGTTGATTCACACAAATTACGCTCCATCTTAACATAGTTCCTTTTACAGTGGTATACCTGCTGAGGTTATAGTGAAAGTCTGAATAAAGAGTTAGAAAATCTTCTTTAATAGTCTCGCTAATCTCATCAAGGGAAAGCCTTGAAACTTGATGAGGTTGCACTTGTCTGGGATATGAGAAGTCTTAACACTTCAGACTGCGGTGCTGACTGATTTTTTTTTTGTCACACGACATCACAAGACAGAGAAGCTGGTTTAGCTTCTACAGTGTACATTCTTCTGCCTCTCACTCACAGTGACAGCTCACACACACGTTTGTGCACTGACAAACAATTAAACACATATACCAGTAAGGATGTTGTTGTAAAGCTGGTATGTTTGGACTTAGCTGCAATGCATAATGCACTTTAATTTCACTTCTTCTTTTCGCTCGAGGGAAATAAATGAAACAAGTCACAGGTTCACCATGTGACATGAAAATGATTCTCGGTAAGGTTCTGCTTGATTTGTGTAAGTGCATTTTATAGCAGCAGATGCATGGGTCCATTTACCTGATGAGATGGAAGTCATACTGCACACGAGTGCAATGCATTACGCCTCCTGCAGCACAAGGCTCTCCCTTTTTAAGATATAGAAATACTACAGATACAAGTTTAAAGGTAATTCACACTAGGCATTCGAAAATAGTGACGTTTGTGAATTTGGATCTATAAAATCCTTGAGTATGCTGTATAGAATAGGATAACCTAGAAACAAGTAATTATTCTGAGTGCAATATGTTGGTGGATGCTATAAAATTAGTAATTTCTCCCGCTGAACAGTTGTATATATGTCCTGCTTGCAGACAACCACATGATTTATAAAACTGAAGCAGGATTAAAAAAAAGCTTTTTTTGCTGAAAACAATTTGGGTAAAATGAGTACATCTATAATGTGAAAACTAAACAGCCAAATTATTTTCTAATCAAACACTAATGCAATTACAACTAGTTTCACTTTTCATTTACAGTAGCTGAAGACCTAGAGTAGAAACAGCACCTCGAGCAGCATCTGATGGATGTGCAGGGAAAATATATTGAAGCCATGAGCTTGAATGATATGCTGAAATGTCTTATGTTATATAACGACATCCTCGTGATATGTGATTTGTAACATTTAGCCATACTGGATTTTTTTTTTTGCTGGGGGATGTCCTATAGTATAGTTATAGTATAGTAAGGTATAGTTACAATGGTATCTGTATTTTTAATCCAGCAGAAACCTAGATCGTTTGTAAATTCAGTGTTAGTGTCATTTTTGTTGGCCTGCTTGTGCTAAAAGAAGATGCAGGTTCTACAGCTTCCTGATGGCTGTAATTTTATGAAAATGATAAATATCCTTCCTACTGCATTCATGACCCTCTGGACAGAGGCACTTTATGCATAGTTAGGATTATAGAGATACAAGAGTGAAAGCATTAGTTGTGCTCATTTCGTAATTATACACATTATTCTGGACATATTGTAGCTAATAGTGCATTAAATACGAAGCCATGTCGTATATTTAGAAAAGCTTCCGAGTTGTAATGATAATATGTGCTTCCTGCTGCTAATTCAGTCTTTGTTAGCCTGGGGGGTGGAATACACATCTACCAGTACAACCAGTATAACAGCTCTCCAGCATTTTATTTCTGCAGTTACTTATATAGTGTTACTTGTATATTAACTGTCAAACACTGTCCAGTATCCAGGCATGGGTAAAATGTGTGCAGCTCAACCTCAAATGCTTCAATATCAGGTCACCTTGTTGACGAAGTATGAGTGGTAGCTCTACAAAGCAGTTGAAACGTGTGTGTTGGAGCTAGATTTGAATTGTCAGACCTCTGATATACCTAACACTGGAGTCAAGTGGAAAAATATACTTTGTTTAGATTGTTTCTTTAGATGAATTACATCTACAATAAATCATTACAATGAGCTCACCCCCTATGATAATCCATCCTGTTAAAATGACATTACAGCACCTCCCTTAGTAAAATAAATCCTATTTCAATAGTGCTGCGTTGTGCATCCAGCCTATGCTGCGTGTACTACGTTATACGTGTTACATAATGTGGGGTCACACAGCTGAAGGCAAGTAGCTGTCACGACTCTGCCAGGGAGGAGGTTGGGGTAAGAGAGGGGGGAGGGCTGTGCGTCCCCCTGTAGTATACGTGACACCGTATACGCCATATACATCCAGTGACCTTCCCTGATTTTAAGCACAGAAAGGTGCTGCAGCAAAGCACTGTTCACTGCAAAGATGTACTGCACTTGTGTCGGACAGTGCCAAGAAGACACTCGGAGACTGAATTTGTGTCTGTAGAATGCTGTGTCACTGGAGATCTCCGCATAGACTCGCTCTCCTCAATACCCTCCCTCCTCTGTCCTCTGCCACACATTTGCTTCCCGCACTAGATCAATTGCTGCCAGTGCAAAGGTTTTGTGATGGGACACCGTCCAACCACAGTATAGCCTGTGCACACAGCTGCTAGCATGCAGTGTGTGCATGTGGGAAAAGAGTCACATTATACCGCGGTTGATGTCAGATGGTGCATGCATGGCAGTCGGAGCATCTTCTGGTTTGCCGGCGGTACACTCTAGGCTCTACCACCTTGTTGCTTAGGGAAAAGCATATTTATGAGGAGATGTCGGTGAAGGGTGAACAAGGAGGGAGTGGGGGAGGAGTAAGGGATGACAGGGAGACAGAGGGAGAAATGTGAGCATGTGAATGTGAGAGAGGGAGGTAGATGCGCATGCAGAGGGTGGAGCTTAGCATCCGGCAGTTCCCTCTGTCTTCCTTTCTCTCCTGCTCTCTCTTCTTCCAGTTTGCCCCCATCTGTTCGCTACAGTTGAGAAGGCGCATCTGCAGTCATTTCATCACTTCAGCTTTTTCCTCAGTTGTGACTCAGCTGACCGTGTGGACTGCTGCTCTTGTTGATCTTTATGGACTATCCTCCCTCTCTCAGCAGTGCAACAGGGGCTGTCTTCAGACACCAGCGTGCTCTCTCTCCCCACTTTGGGAGCGGTGGGGGGGTGGGGTGGGTTCCTGAATGAGAGCCGGGACTGGCGTGTTGTCCCATAGCACCTCTTGAGAAGGGGGAACGCGCAAAAGGTGGGGTGGGGGGGGCAGAGGGGCGGCAGGCAGAGGGGTTCGGAGTGGAAGAGGGGTGGAGAGGCTCCGGCTGGGAGAAGAATGGTTATGCCGGCTCCTCGTGCACTGGTCGTGCTGCTGCTCTATAGGCTGTGTGTCATTCAGGCACAGCCCTGCCTCTCCTCGACATGAGCCTCGCAGGCAGGGTGTCCTGCTCCATGCTCAACTGCTTTGTAAGTCCACAGGCTTTTATTTGGGTGTACGTTTTTGTCTGTGAGTCTGGTTTGTGATGGGTGTGTATCAAAGCCCTCCCCTCCGTACCTCGCCTGCTTGTGTGTGCCTGCCGGCCAGTAAGTGGGGGATGGGGGGGGGGGGGGGGGGGGTTGGTCGATACACGTGAGCGCTGCGGTTATTAGTAAGTAACCAACACAGACTCTACACTCCACATACAAATAATTCAATTAGCTCAGTGTCTTCGCATGCGTTTGATGATAAAGCTACTTTATTACGCTCATCACTCACCTCTGTTGTATAAAGGGCTTTGAGCTGCCGGTATGTTGATTGGCAGGGAGGAGAGAGAGGGCCTGTCAGGAGTAAGACGTGTAAAATGTGTGTGCTGCTGAGAGCGAGCACATTGAGTGGTGAAGTGTGTTCACTGCAGTGGAGCACCTGCATTGAGCAGTTTGTGCTATTGGGATGAGCAGATGATGTAGGACAATGACTGAAGTAGAACAGTTGTTTCTCTTAGTTTGCGTCTTAAGTGGTGAAAAGGTTGACGGTTTAGGAACAACACGGGGCGGTCTTTAAGCCCAGGAGGTTCCTAAATTCGCTTATGGTTCACAAGTTAACCTCTGACCTTTCACTGTTGTTCACAGTCTCATTTTCAACTAAACACTAAAATCTTTCACATTCACCTGCCAGCCATCCCAAATTATTGGTCCACTAATAAATACATTTTGTTTTGCTGTAATATTCTTAGAGATCTAAGGCTGACAAAACTAGTTTCTGGTAACTGGGTCAGGATCTTTTTTAATAGTAAAAAATATCCATTGAATCATGTGTCATTAGGTTGAAAGCTATTGCTCAAACCTCAGCAGTGCTCATTTGTATAGCACTTACTGAAATGGTTAAAAAAAAGTTTACACTCAGTAAAAACATAGATGTGATTACCAGTAATCTAAGCTATATATTCTCTAACGAGACTAAGACTGTGTTCGAAATCGCATACTAATGTTTTCTGTGGATTTTGTGTATGTGAGAAATTGTTAATTTAGAATGCAGTACATACTGATTTAGTATGCGATTTCGAACACACTCTAAGAGTCTTCAGCATGTTAACAGCTTTGTGAGGCTGTGCTTAGGCACAGCGCTTCTTTGAGCTAAGTGCTAACATCAGCATGCTAACATGTTCACAATGACAATGCTAATATGCTGATGTTTAGCAGGTATAATGTTTACCATGTTCACCATCTTAGTTTAGCGTGTTAGCATGCTAACATTTGCTAATTAGCAGGTGTTTGGTCTTAATTGAAAGTATTTTACAAATAAAAATGTTTACCTGATGATGGACCTATATGGAACGTAAAGGGATCACCAAAAAATATTTCAATTCATCCTGAGAGGGGAACATAAATGTGTGTACCAAGTATCACAGCAATCTGTCTACTCAAAACCACAAATATCATCCTCAAGGTGACGCTAGAGGAAAAGTCAGGAGATCAACAAAGTAATTAGGCTACAATTCATCATCTGGCAACCATGAATGGCACAAAATGTTGTATAGACAATCTATTCAGCAGGTGTGGAGCTATTTCACTGGATAAGTGACTTTGACTTGCTCGTGGCTCCAGAAGAGAAGTCAGTGGATCACCAAAGTCATTAGGATGCATCCTTTGGGGACCATGAATGTCTCTAAAAAATGTCATGGCAATCCATCCAATAATTAGTTGAGATATTTCAGTCTTGATCAAAGTGGTGGACACACAAACTGACTTACTGACCAAGAGACTGACATTGCCATACATAGAGCCCTGCCGCTAGCATTGCTAAAAATCAGGCGGTAGCAATAGGCAGAAGGTACACTAAATGGATATCAGTTAAAATTATACCAGCATAAAGTCCATGTGTTGTGCTGCACTATACAGATTCAGTGCACAGACCTACTATGTCTAGACAGTATTGAAGGATTTCTTGCATTATAGCATTGCACAATGTGATGCTAACATCACAACATTTTCAACAACAATCACTGTCTCTTCCAGAGAAAGCATTGGTCATAAAGTTAGCGTGTGGATCAGGAAGGGCAGCTGCTGCTTCCTCTCCTCGTTTCTTAGTGACCAGACAGGGCCAGGCGTTACACAGTTTATGATCTCTCTTTAATATGTCTGTGGTGCAGCTCAGCTGGCAGTGCTTCTTCTGCGTCAGTGTCTGTATAATTTAGTATCACCGTCCTCTGTTACTTAAGTGGACCACAGCTCTGTCAGCCTTCTCCTGTGGAAGAGGGCTGCAGCTAAGTTTTCATCATCATGACCATTGTTGTGATCCAACAATGGAAAAAAACATCTCCAGTTACTGTTGCCTCTATCTCCAATGTATCATGTTTATCTCCATCAGCGATATGTTGTCTACAGCAAATGGAACTATAAAAAGCCTAATTGAATTGGTCAAGATTTTTCCACGACTCAGATTCTATTATATCCACTAGCTAAATGAATCAAGGGTGTAAGTACAGCCAAAAGCTTTTTGGGGATGTGCTTTAGGCTGTATACCTTGTTGCACCCTCTTTGGTACCTGTGATGGGTCTGGCATTGGGTCTTACTACTCTGCCTGGCACCGAAGAACTACACAGTAGGTGGCACAGTCAATGTGTTATGACACTGACGAAGCTGTCATGACCACAGTGTCCTGACAGAGGACAAAATGCAACAATAAGAGACAGAGCAGGTTGTATTTTTGACTGAGGAGAACAGTATTCAAATAAGAGGATAACTGGCTCTGAGCTGACATTTGGTGCTGTTTTCTCAGTGTCTTTGTCTCTACATACCTGCACAAAGATCAAGTCTTCTTGTTTCTTCTGTGTTTACTGTCTGTTGAATTGTAATCCAGTTTAAGCTGCTTTCTCAATGACACATTATCCTTGCTTGTTATTATTTTGCTGCTCATGCTAATGTTTTGACTATTTTCAACCAGTTCATTACATTTGCTACATGTTCCTTTTTATGTATTTTGTTTCCTAAGAAGGGCAAGTATGCTAAACATATCTTAAACGGTCACCTCTCCATGTGCTGCAGAGTGATACTGCAACTTTGTATGTTTCAGATGAAATCTCCTTACTTATAGAAAACGCCGCCCCTGCCTAGTCTTCCTCAGCTCCAGGAGTACAGCCCAAGACTAAAATGGGAGTGATCATTTAGAACACAGTGGTCTATGAAATATTAACTTAGTCTGAGAGAGGACAGGCAGAAAGAGAAAGGAATTTGAAAAGATTCGTCATACTTGGCAGAGTATGACGAATCTTTTCAAACTCTTTGATCTTGACCTATTATTACCCTAATAATATATTTGTCTTGTTTGTATTTCATTTCATATTTGCTGCTTTTCATTCCATCCTATCCTTCTGACCTCTGTATCCATCCTCCCTCGTCCTTTTCATACCTGACACCTCCTTTGGGGTCATTCTTCATATTTCGAATAATGTGCCAGGCTGTGTCTGCCTCATTTAATATGTCCAAAACAGCACATACCTGGACACTCAAAAGCAGACATACAAGTACATGTTCCCAACATATTTAGGAGGTCACCTCTGCATCATGTAGTGATTCTCTAATCTGCACAACTCTAGGACAAAGCCCCGGCCAGATTAAGTAAATAATCTGATGAGTAAAGACAGCAGATTGTTTCCAAAAGCTTTAGAGAGAAAGGGCCTCCAAAAAGAGGTTGTTGTATCCATGGCAACCAGACACTTATTCATGAATAATGCCCGTGTATTTTTCAATCTCTCTACCTATTCTACCTTTGTGTTGTCATTCATCTATTCACACACATGCAGAAATCTGTGGAAGACGAGAGTTTTTCATGCATGCTTACCCCAGACGATTAAAACCTTATTTTGGTGCATTAAAAATTAGTTTTCACCTCCACACAAACACTATTAACCTGCTGTATCAGGGCTGTCTAGTCAGCTGCTAGCTCATACTATCACTGTTACAGCAATACATGTTATCAAGACTTTACATGTGTTCTCCACTCTGACATTAATATTTGAGAAATGCATGGAGGCGTGTGTGTGTATGCGCGCATGCCTGTCAGCTCCAGCTTTTTGATTGCTGGTTGGACAAAGGTGGGGGAGGGTGCGCAGGCTCGCAGCAGTGACGAAGCAAAAAACGTGTCGGGCACAGGACAAGCTGTGCTCCATCTTTGTGAGTCGGTTGGAAGTGAGAGCATTTCTCTTTTCCTTTAATCTTCTGTAAGCTGATTGTCTGTCTGGTTGTGGACACAATGCAACGGACCAAATATCAGAAAACAGAAGTGCCACACTGCATGTGTTTGTGTAAATATAATGACATTGATTAAGTGTTTTCTGCCATGTAAAGGGACTTGTGAAGCTGAAATATCAAGGTTGTCTGCAGGACAGGTTTCACTTGCTTTTCTTCCTCCACATGCTGCTACACTGATGTCTGTGTTGTAATGTAGTTCAGTCTGTGTTTTACTCTCCTTGACATTTTCTGTCCTTTGTTGTCTCTTGATACTGCCATAATAACTAACAGGTAAACAATTTGAAGTGTAGTATCTTCAAGTATGTTTAGCACCAATGCATCAGTATAAGCCAGTCTGTGTATATAGTGGGTGTCATGAATTTATGGAGCAATACAACATCTACACAACTTTTAGTCAGCAGTTTTTTTTGCCTTTAAGGTACACTGTGTTCTAGCAGGCCTCTCAGAGGAGTGCAACGTCAGGGCTACTCCATAAGAGAATTGAGTAAATGGTGCCAAGTATTTACCAGGTAGTGTAGCACAAGACATACAGCAACCATGGGAGTGGATGGATTATTGACTTTGCGTCTGTGTAAAGATTGATTGCATGTTCCTCTCAATTTATTAGCATTGAATTTCGTAGGGGGAGGTTGTATAACGATATAACTTCTCCAGTAATTTATGACGGCTCTCTGGCACGCCACAGTAAACTTTATTCCCTTTTTTAAAAAAAACCAAACAAGTCTGTGCCTGGCTGGCTGGCTGGCTGGTGCTTCAGACTGCCCAGCAACAGTGTGCGAGATCAACCTGTAATGGCCTGACCCTCACTGGATGCCCCTGACTTACGACCACTGTCATGGTCTACTCATTCTCAGGTGAAAATAAGTAAAATTGATGATGCACAGCTGCCTCATCAGTCTGATGCTGAAGGCTGACTCGGGTCAAAGATCAGGAGATTAGTGGGGTTGCATTGCAGAGGGATTTGGAGGAGTTCAGACAAGTTTACCGGTCTGAAATTGAGGCTCTTAGTTCTGGTACCTTGTTCCTCAGAGAGAGACACCACAGTTCGAGCTTTAAATGCAGTATTTCACAGTGAGATTTGGTGAAATGCTTAGTAGCTCGGTTCGTTATGTCACATTCACGTCATATTGTTTAGACCTGTAGCCGAGATATCGGGAATTTCTGACAGAAACTATATCTTCCACTTGTTTAAAAACTAGTGTGAACAAATAATCATGGCAGCAAAGCCACCATTGCTGGCAGCTACATGTAAATGAAATCCAACATTAACAGTAATACAATTGAGTCACCTTATTAAGAGAAGATATTCACTGTATCTGCTTTCTCTTGTTTATAAACCGCTACAAATATGTAACACAACAAAATCTGCTAATTTAGACTATCTAACTACGACGCTACTTAAAGGCATCATGTGGAGGAAATGGAGCCCACAATACTTAACATTGGAGCGTCTTTTAAGGAGTGTAGACATCTCGGTGTGGCGCAGCCTTGACACCCACCTCCATGGGTGCCATCAGCACTGCCACTTATTACAATTTATGGTGTAGAAGTAGAAGGTGGACTGGCTTTGTGTAGTGACTTATCCTGTTAATCTCTCCCACAGACAGACTTCCCATAGTAAGCCTCCAATACAAACTTGCCCAAGGACCATTAAGACATTGACACCAATGTCCTTGCTAGACTTAAATTTAGGACTGGAACTATCAATTATTTTCATTATCCATTGAGCTGCCTATTATTTTCTTGGTTAATCGTTTTGTCTATAAGATGTCAAAAAATAGTGGAAAATGTCCTTTACATTTAAAAACATCTAAAATTCCTTGTTTTGTCCGAACAACAACAACAAGTTTACTCATGTATGACAAAGAAAAGCATCAAATACTCACATTTAAAGCAAAGATTTGGCAAAATATGACTGAAACGATTTTTGTGATCTATGCCTTTTTGAAATCAGATGGTGACAAGTTGGTGACTTGTAGAGGAGGGGTTATCACTGTAGGAACACCATCTCCATCTGTTACCAGATAGCCCAATGGGTGGTATGTTATCATGTGGTTTAATCACCAGCTTGGACCTTTGGATGACAGATGTAATGACTGTAAACATGGTAGGAGGTTTGCATGGTGAGACATCAGGGGGTTTCCTGCTATAATGTATTACGTTTTGCTGTGTCGTTTGTCCTGGGACACAAGTCTGTTATTAGAGACCAACCTGAGTCAATAGATGTAGTCCACTGGAAAAAAACCCCACCCGTGACTACATTCTGCCTCCCCCTGGTCCCCCTTCAGGACTCCATTGCTGTTTTCATTAAGGAACAGCATCAACATACGGTCGTACTCAGGTGGAGAAGCCAAATCCAGCAGAGTAGCATAGGTAGCAGTGTTGAGTCAGCCAGAAACCAGACTGGGTTCATTCTCTCGCTGCAGAAGCGTAGCCAGACTCTCCACACTTTGTTTTAGCGCTGAACAACTTATCATTCTGGTGTAGGGGGAAAAAAAAGCTCTGGCTTGTTTGTTTAAAAACCAATCACAATTGTCTTTGGTGGCATTAAGCCTAGGATGCAGAGACGGTGCCCTTGCAAAACTCTAATACACAGATAGCAGAGGGGGAGCAGAATGCCGACTGAAGTAGTCGGCCAATGGCAGACTCATAACAACAGTCTCCTTCCTGTGAGTCAGACTTCTGCAGAAATCACAGAGAGATGTAGAGTGAAAGACATGCACTTCTCATAGTACACAATCCTAAACCTGGATAATGTATTCAGGGAGCAGAGTGGCTCCATGTTCCATGTAAGCATCACATCACAAATATGATCAAAACCAGGAAAAGACTCACAATTGCGATATTAGTATACATGTAAATGCACTTTATGTGTATACTTGAACTTATTAAATGAAAAAGAGAATAAAGGGCATGGGCATGTTCTTCAATTTCATCATTTGATTACGTTCTACCCTTTCTGTCTGTATGACCTACATGTGTGTGTTTCCTCATTCTGAGAGGGGCACTGGCACTGCAAGGACAGGGTTGACAGCCCTCTTTGTTCCTCTCTCGTTCTCATCTCTGCTGCTTCTTGAGGTGCTGCAGTCTAATTTTAGCCAGCCATCCATCCATTATAACAGGTGTGCACTTGATAAGACTGCATTTGGATGTTTAATCTATCAGCCACCTTTTTAGAAATGTAACTTGAAATTTAGTTTACATGGTCCTCTTATACGGTGATAGAAAGGTTTGGTTAATGTCAGTGCATGACTCATGAAAAACTGGTCGAGTGTGTGAAATATTTTACTAAGCCCCACTATCTGTGTTTGAACAAGACTGTAACACCCAGTCACAAAGTCTAGGTTTTTGATATATGATGCCCAGTACAGTCTATCATTTGCACATGGAATAACAAACGGAATATAAATATGTAAATGTTGCATTATTATTGATCAACCAGGGAAAATGCTGTTTGGGATCGAGTGGTGAACATTTTAAATAGCTTGCATCATTGACCTAACACAAGGTCATGTGCTCCCTATTTGAAGGATATTTTGGATCTCTCGTAGTCAATATTTAATCTCCTACGTGACGCCTGTGAGTTAGCTGCTGGGAATTGTGAAATTCCACCTGGCATGCATCTTGCATCAGAGGCTAACCACCTTGATAAATGCTCAATACAAGAACACTGAGAATGTTAACTTTGGGTCTGATTTTACACAAGGATTTTAATTTTTTTTGGCGATGGCCCACCCAGTGCTCTTTCTCGTGGTCTGACATTGCTATATTGTTCTTAAACTGCATTGGAGCAGGGGTTTGTTTGTGTTCCCACCCTGCTGAGTCGACCTAAATGATGACAGGAGTATTCTACTGATCACCTCTGAATTGTGTTTGTGTCTGACAGGGTGAAGACGGGCCTCCCAGTCTGGAGTATATCAAGGCCAAGGACCTGTTCCCCCAGAAGGAGCTGGTGAAGGAGGATGAAAGCCTTCAGGTGAGCAGAACAGTTTTCATCAACCCTTGACAACTTCTGCTCCAGAGCAGTCCCGTCTGCTCTGACACCCAGCTACATGTCTGTGGAGTAGACGACCAGGAGCTGGTGAAAAGACCAAATGTGGCACTTCAAGATTATGACCTCCTCTTCAATCCTGGCTCCTGGCGTGGCACCAGAGCGTTCCTCTGAAACTGATGAAGCTCGGGCCGCCAGAGAGTGTGATTGCCAAGATATTACTGCAAGAGTCACAACTCGGCAGGCTTGAGGCCAGACACTGAAGGATTGGTGATGACATCGGCCTAGAAGAGCAATTTATTGTTCTGCCATCCTTTTATCAGTCTTCAACACAGGAAAAAGATAATTAGGCAACTTTGTGGATAACAGAATATTTGCATTTGAATGGAGTCGCTACCCACGCTCTCTGCTGATAAGGCATCATACTTCTAAAAGAGAAACATTTTCTTCAGTATTTATTTAGAAGAGAGATTCTGAATTAGTCTGCCTCAAAATAAGGGTATATATTTATGTAAGGCCTTAACAAGAACAGAGGGAAAGTTTTGAGAGCAGGAAGTTGAAAATGTTGACAAAGCTTTTGTATGTAAAGTATGAAAGGGCTAAAGAATGTGCTACATGTGTTCTTAAATAGATGATCAAATCATTTATGTTCAACTTAGATTTCACTTGTAGAGGTCCATCTCTGTCGTAGGGCTGTATGCCACACCGTTCCTCAAAAAAGCAGAAGTCACTGCAGAGGATAAAGAACAGGGCGGCTAATAGGCGTTTAGGTGACTGAGGTGAGAGGGATTTGTCTATTCCTATTCCTCAATGAAGCTGCCAGGAGCAAAATTGTGATGGGCAACTTGCGCTGTGCCCTCCATGGTGTTGAGTCTGTGCGCTCTGGCGGTCTGGTGGTTAATGGAGCTGAGCATCGTGTGTCTGGAGAACTGGGCAAAGGGAAGGTGGAGGGGTTTACCCAGCCTGGGGTCACGTTCTGTTTCTGTTTTCATGGTTTTCGATTGAAGCATGTTTCCATTCCAATGAACTGTGGGAGAGTATCAACCTGTTCAAAAGTGTTTTTTATTGTTTTATTATTATTATTAAATGACTGTGCATCAAATGACTTTGTGTGTCAAAGGTCCTGGTAGGTTTCTTTATTTCCTGCTGAGCAGAGTGAGAAGACGTCAGTGGATCTGTAACACAACCGTGTCCAACAAAGTTCATGTGGCTGTATTTTAATGTGAGGAGACAGAAGGCATATAGCTGTCTCTGTACTAAAGACTGGTCACATTTTAGTCACCTTGCAACATTTTCAATGTTTCTGCACTCTTATACTTCCCCTCCCCCTGCATTCACACATGCAGTCACTCATTGTGTCTCTGCTTTTGTGTTTTTCTTTGTGTGCAGGCACTCCCATGATAGTTTCACTGACAGCTGATGTCTCTTACCACAGCTTTCCCGCAGGCAAATTACGGGCATTCCCTACCCCACCGTATTTAATGCCCTGCTGCCTTTCCTGCTGTGTGCGTGCATGCCGTGGTGCATGTTTGCAGTGTGTGTGTGTGTGTGTGTGTGTGTGTGTGTGTGTGTGTGTGTGTGTGTGTGTGTGTGAGCACGTGCTTGTCCTCACAGGCAGGCTGCTTGAACCGGAAGTCACGACTCATAAGTCAGAGAGTGTTATTCACAGGGCTCTTTCTCTCTCTCTCTCTCTCTTTTTTTTTTAATCTTTCTGCTGCTGAAGGCTTCATAGAGGAAACGTGACACAGTATCTTCTGCTGCACTTGCTGGCTGCCGGTGACTCATGCACCTACTTTTGGAGCGCAGCTTGTTTAATGCAGCGCCCAGTCTGTGCAGCATGTTAACTATAGCACTCTCAGCAGAACATGTTGGGTCTCTTTCACAGCAGAGTGGCACACAGACTCAGTAGCTGCACGTTCTCATCTCAACCATTTCTGCTGCCGTTGAGGCCATATTTAATGCAAATTGGCTATATCCCCTGACTCATGGCGAATGCACAAATGCTTTAGATTAGGCTTTCCTTTTTTCTCTCCTTTTCATATGGTAGAACTGTTTCCACAGCTTTGTTCTGTCACAGTCGACTATTTCAGAGTTTTCAGCCTTGTTTGAGTGGCAGCTGTGTTTGTGCACCTGTCACTTTAAAGTTGGTCAAGTTACAGAGTTGAAACATTTCTAAATGCATGCGAAATTGTACCGTCGGTTTTTAGATATTCCACTTATTAAAAGTCCTAGTGCAGGGTGCCAGGGGGCCTGCAGCCTATATTTGGCTCTGTTGGTGTCTGAGTGCAGAGTACTACGTGCTCCATTTCCCAGGTTAAGCTGTACTCTTTCCCTCATCATGCTTCCTGTCCCGGCTCACGCACACATATTCAGTTAGCGATGAGCAACAGCAGGTGCAGTGATAAATGTCATGGGTTTCAATTTATTTATTTTTTTTTAACATAAGCTCTCTAGACCAACAGTCATCAACACTCTGATGCCCTGACAGCTTTTGATCTCTTGCCAATCGACAATATTGCTTTTACAGTAGTTTTGTTTAATTTCAGATTTATTATATGTATTGTCATGAGCCGTAAAACATAAGCTGACTGAGTAGATGTTGACTTGTGTTTATGGGTCTGTCAGTCACATCCAGCTTGTGTGTTCTGCGCACTAACTAAGGCTGTGCTTTTAAGCGTGTTGGCTAATGTTGTTTCAAGTAAGCCTGATTTTCTGACATCTTACCATAATCCCCCATCTGTCCTGCTGCATGTCCTCTTTTAACATGCACCAGTGGGTCCTCCTCTGCGTGACTCAGCAGTGCATGCTAATGCAGGATGAGGTAATGTTGTCTCTAAGCAACACTGTTGTCCTCACTACCAGCAACTAAACAACGAGACCCGAGTCACAGTTTGTGGTCCCCAGTGACTGATTATATTAAAGAAGCCAGAACTAACTAACATCAGCGCATGCAGGCAATCACACAGAAGTGATGACTAAGAGAAGCTCAAGTGTGAAGAGGTCGTGTAAATGAGGAAGGAGTTGGCGTAACACAATCCTCAATTTGTCCGATGAGAGAGAGTGATGTCCGAGTGGTAAAATGTCTCCCAACAGATTTTACTGTTTTTCACATCAGCCAGGAGGATTGTTTTATACGAGGTGACTGAAAATTATTTGATCTCTGCACATACTGTTATAGCTTAAATCCTCCTGATCAACAGCAGTCATAAAGCTCTTATTGTTCCCTGAATTCATCATTTTTATATCCCCTGGAAAAGCAGCTACAGTAAACAGTACAGTAACATTTACCAGAGTCATTGTGATATCGAGCTCTCTGGAAGTGGTCGGACGCCTCCATCTTCATATGAATTGAGACGTCATTTAGAAGTTGGCAACTGTAGCTGTGTGTCTCTTCCACGTGGTCGGCTTTTAAAGCTAATGCCCTGCCTCAGAGTGAATTGAAAAATGTTTTCTATTAACCTCTGTTGGGAACCAATTATCTTAATGTAGGGGTCTCGTTGCAGCCAAAGCCTGGGCTTGGCTGTGCCTGTAATATAATGGGCACAAGTAAGAATGTTAATGGACAGTTTGGGATCGCTCACTGTACTGTCAGCACTGGTGCAGACAGTCTCCCTCCCGGCCCTGCCTCTTGTCTGCCTGCTCATTCAGGCTCACCAACAAGCCCTCTGCGCTCACAAAGATCCTTCTGTAAAACTACTATGTGCTAATTGGACAGCTACACGTGCACACTGTTTCCCTCATCTCCCTCTTTTTGTCATATCCGTAATGTCACTAGTGGTTTCTAGTAGGCAGGACAGTGCGAGCATGAACTGTACATTTAGTTTTGGATATTGTTTGAAAATTTTCAACCCCAGTGCCATTATGATACTTGAGTTTCAGTATTGTTTACATTAATGATTCAATTGATTTTCCCTTTTGGGGAACATAAACAAAACCTTTTTTCTGTTTAAAAAAAAAAAAAAAGCCAAACGTCTCACGTCCATCAGTGTTTAATTTTTTGTCTTCATACAAATTATGATTATTATGAAGTTATTCAAAATTAGAACATATAACAATCAAAGACGTAAACAACAAAAAAATGTGTTTGTTTTTTTAAGTGTGGCTGTAGGGATGGCAATGTCTGTCCATTTTGTGGGGGACCAGCGATCGAATGGTTGGTCCACCACTTTAGTCCAGACTGAAATATCTCAATAACTGTTTGATACTTTATTTGTACACACATTCATGGTGACTTTGATGAACCCCTGACTTTTCCTCTAGTGCTACCTGCAGGGGAAAGTTTATGTACCCAGTGAAATGACCCAAGATTTTGTACAGACATGCTCAACTAAGATGATGAACATGTTAGACATCTACATGTCAGGATTGCCATGTTAGCATTTAGCTCAAAGCACCACCGTGCCTAAGTGCAGCCTCACAGAGCTGCTTGCATGGCTGTAGACACTTTTAGAAATGTGGATGTTATGATTATACTGCCAGTAGACATAATAAAGCCTGGTGTTTGCTGCTTAAACTTCAACAGTCTGGTTGTTTTGTGTCTCTACAGGTGCCATTCCCAGTTCTTCAGGGGGAAGGGGTGGAATATCTTGGCCATGCCGATGAAGCCATCATTGCCATTTCTAACTACAGGCTCCACATCAAGTTCAAGGACTCTGTCATCAACGTGAGTGCACGTTACAGACAATAAACACAGAAGAACCGCCGAAGTAGAGTTTCACTTCAGTCCAACTGGCACGAGTGTCGTCGTGATCTTTACTGCTGCCATGTCATTACAGAAGCCAATAGCAGGAGAGAGGAGGCTATACTGTGCAGTTTGGACGCACATAGGCATCTCCCTTTTCCCTCATATACATTATATAAACACATAATTGTGCTAACAAGGCAAATAAACCTACGAGTATTATACACGGGGTACCCGTAAAGTGGTTTTAATCATATCTTGGCGTAGTTGGCATGACGTTGCTTGTACCACAAGAGTGGCGGGCCCTCTGATCTTCAGGCAGGAGACGTTTAATGTGACATCTAGGCTCCAAAGGCCCAGCCCCCACTGGCACTGATGTCCACCAGCTCGCTCCTGCTGACGTCAGGCCTTGCTAAAAACACAAACAGGCCAATTGTTTGCATTCGCTGGCAGCGAAATTCCCCCTCCATCCCAAATCCCTGTCAACTTTTCCAGAAGGATTCAGCTTCTGGAAAAGATGACAGGGATTTTGAAAAGGAGGAGGAGGTGAGAGCAGACCACCAGGACGTTCAGGACACCTCTTCACCTTGACTTACTTTAGCAGAGGAGAGTCAGATTAACGCAATCAGTCCCTATTGAGCTGGTTTCCTACTGGGCGGAGTCCTGCCTTGACCCCAGCAGCACTGATGAACTCTGTATGAATGCCAACAAGCCACAACCTCTCACCCACACCCCCCTTCACCCACCTCCCACTTCTAAGCTGTTTTGTTGCCCTTTGCTCCCGTCCATGTTTGTCTTTCTCTCCATGATTTCCATTTGGCTCGGTCATGTGCTGCTAGTAGTACACTCCATGATCCACTCAGTTATCTTTCACCTTTCGACCGCTTTGATGTTGTCTTTCCTTTTAACTCTTCATTTCCTTTTGTCTCCTGAATTTCTTTTTTTTTGGTTTAATAGTTTTTCCATTTCCTCCTGTCTTGTGTCTCCCCTCCCTTCTTCTCTCTCTCTGTGTGTGCTCCATGGTGTCACTGTGTTTTAGACCTACCCAGGTATGGACAATGAGATATCTGTGAGTACCATATGATAAAACACCACAGTCTAGGCAGCTTGAGTCATCCAGTTCTTCTTCACTTTAAACGCTTACAGTGAGGACAAAGTGTAATTTACATTCAACTTTGTGGTAACACTGGATTTATTGTGAGCAAAATAATTGTGGTCCAGTGTGTTGGCTGACTATGCAAGTATTATTTTTTGCTTTAAGACATGAAATAGTATTTTACCATTCATACAAGGTCCACAAAGCGCTGTTTCGTGAAGGCCTGACCAAAAGTGAAGTTGCGTGGGGGATTTTGTAAATCTTGGCAGCGCTTTTGTTAACACCTCAGTCCACAGGATATCTTTAAAGCTTCGAAAGCAGAAGAGAGAATCCTGTGGACAACGCCAGGTTTATAGCTGCTAGTTTGTATCATACCAGAGGGCAAGAGACAAAGTTAAAATACCGCAGAGGCCTTCTTCTCTGCTGTGTGGTTGAAGCTGTACTATCTAGCCTGGATTCAGCCTGTGCTAGACCAGAGGGTGGTAACCTCTTTGCAGATGTACTGTCCTCTCTGACAACAGGCCATCAGGCTGATCACACACATCGCTCTCTGTCTCCCCCTTCAGGTGCCTCTCAGGCTGATCGAGGGTGTGGAGAGTAGAGATATGTTCCAGCTGCACATCATCTGCAAAGACTCCAAAGTTGTCAGGTAAGGAGAGCCGAGCCCTGCAGGCAGATTGGTGCTGTTATTAACCAGAGTAAATACAGTACAGTGGTCTGGTACGCATTTGAATGAATAATACAATAGTTCAATTCTGTCTGGCCGTGAGGAGGCAATTTATATCACACAGTACCAACCTTAAGCGCTAATCAATATTTCCAGATTTAAAAATGGCGGTTGCAACTCTTCCAGTAGTAATGAAATGATGTTCATATAATTCTAGTGCTATTTTAGCTTCTCTGTCCCTTGTCTCCTCCTGAATTACTTAATGACACGTGTGATTACAGAGAGCGTGTCCTCACAGTTACACAGGGTTATCCCTGCCAATGTAAAGTTAGTTACAGGGTGGAAATACAGTATTCTGATGCTCAGGTGTTACCTCAGAGTTGTCATTATTAGTGGTTTGAAGTAAACATTCAGTTGTTGTTGACGCATGTTTATTTTATACTTCCTGTTTATGACTTCTCTTTTGTTTGGCATTTGTGTTGGCAGGACGACAGATGTTATGTCCAGCTGTTTTGATTTCAGTATTTTGTATGCTGAAACAAGTAGTTAAATTAAGTCGATTTAAAGTAATTGAGTTTTGCAATTGATTGATGTTTATGTCATTTATCATGGAGGAACATCAAACAACTACCGGTCCAGCTACCTGAAATGTGAGGCTTTGCTGCGTTTTTAAAACATTGTAAATTGAACATCTTTCCATTTTGGACTTTTACTATTGGTCGAACAACACTTTTAAGACGTCACCTTGAGCTTGGAAGTTTATACTCTAACCTAATGATCAATTAATCATTTAAAAATGATATCGCAGTGTAATCAATAATCCAAAAAAAAAATCATTACTTGCAGCCTTAATGTGCAGTATGTTTTTTATATATTTTGTGAGAGACGAGTAGAATCAGTCAGCCTATCACTGAAACATGGGTTGAAAAGCAGAAAAGAATGATATAGGCTGTTGTTCTGAAGTATTATGTTGTACATTTTCTTTAGATTATATTATAATCTGTTGTATTGAATACTGAATATAAAAGGGATGATGCAGATAGACGTCATATTTATTGTTATTTGGACTTCTCTTTAAAGTGATCAGGGTATGCTGTTTAGCATTTGTTCAAATGGAGCTGTTGCATTTGGTGATTCATTTCATTTTTGATAGCTACAACGACATTTGCCAAGAACAGACAGATGGCAAATGTACAACTGCACTAAGAATGTTTACACTTGCTTAAAAACAGTTTAAAGTAAAAAAGACCACAGCAGACTGAATGAATTCTCCTCTGTTCATGGACATCTGTAAAGTTCAGTGGAGCCTTCAGATTCTCAGCAGCAGATGTGTCAGCAGCGTCTTGCTTCCTCATCATCATGCAGCCACATTATTACCCCGATTTAAAGGCTGAGATTCTATGATTGCATGTGACAAAATTGATTGATCTTTCTAATCTTTACGTTGGCTCCTCCGCAGATGCCACTTTGCAACATTCAAGCAATGCCAGGAGTGGGTCAAACGTCTGATCCGGGCCATAGCTCACCCGTCCCGGCTGGAAGACCTGTTCGCCCTGGCCTATCATGCCTGGTGCCTCGGAGGCAGTGCTGATGATGAAGACCAGCATGTTCATCTCTGCCGCCCAGGTCCACCCACACACACACACACACACACGCACACACAACCCAATCAAGACTAAACTTTAAAGAAGAACAATTAGGCCTCAATTAGGATTTTTTTATTGTTGAAATATAGATTTTCCTAAAATAATTTCCTCCCTCTCTGTGGGTGCAGGTGATCACGTGCGTCAGAGAATGGAAATGGAGGTCAAGAGGATGGGCTTCGACACACAGAACGTCTGGAGAGTGTCAGACATAAACTGCAACTACAAGTATGTCACAGATACTTAACCAGGGCAATAAATAGCATGACACCTGTGTCGCGGCAAAAAGCTGAACAACACTGTAACTGTAAAGAGTCATGATGGTCGTTTAGAGAGTGAATGATGTTTCAAAGAGCTTACTGAGAGCTGTCAGGAAGGAATCAGGAAGGACTAGAAACACTGTAAACACAATGTCACCAAAGCTGAACAGATTGTGTGACCAACAGCGCGCGTGTGTGTGTGTGTGTGTGTGTGTGTGTGTGTGTGTGTGTGTGTGTGTGTGTGTGTGCGTGTGCGTGTGCGTGCGCGCGTGTGTGTGTGTTGGCACATCTCAGCACTGTGTGTCAGAACTCTGTCAGGAAATGGGAGTTTTAAATTTGTGATGAATTAAAGTTACTTTCAGGGGGACAGTAGTCAGGTTTGTCGCCTCCTCATAGATTTGAACCTCTCCTGGATGTATTTAACGATTTATTGGTGAAACAAGGATTAGGTAGAAGCAGATCAACAGTGGGGACATGGCTTGAGACCTTTCTATAGACATTTTGATATATTTTGACATATTTGCCGTGAGTCTGGATTGCCATTGGTGTCCATAGTAACTACTGTGAACCCAAGCTGACTGCAGCTGCCATTTTTCATGAATGAACCCACACATTTTCTGAGTATTCTTTCAAGCCTACAGGAGGTGCATATTTAATGCTCAAAAGATTTGCAGTGGATGCAAGTGCAGTTTTCCTTTTTAAATGCCTTCAGCAATATGGGTCAATGTGCATACTTTGTCTCTGACCTCTCAGGCCAGCAGCACTCTCGCCAATTCCAGTCTTTAACATACACACACAAATAAATAACATTGTAGCACTCACTCAAGCCGAAATAATGCAGTATTGTACCGTCTCCTTTGATTTCTGAGCAAATAAACGCTACAAAAAAAAAGGGTCAGTCTGCTCAGAGGGCCCAAGAGAGCACTTCCTGCTGAGGGAGACAGACACACAGGACAACTGGCTAATTAAACAAGCCGCAGCCTGCTGAGGTCCATGACTCAGCACAGTATTTCACTTTCCCTTTCTCTCTCTCTCACTCTCACACACACACGCACACACACTGTCTCTGTCTCCCCCTCCCTCCTGCTTAGACAGTCAGCAGGTGAATAGAAATTACAGAAAGTATCATGGGAGAGGAGGAGGAGACCAGAGACAGATGGAGTCGGGTAGTAGCACTCTGATTTGTTCTCTGCCAGAGCTGAGAGTTTGTGATGCAGTAGTGACCCTGAAAACCAGAACACTTGTGTCTGTCTAAGAATGTTGTTTGCTGCAGCTCAAAGCACTCTGTTTTTTTTCTCACTGAAAAACTCTTGTTGCACAGTTCTCTTAAGTCAGTCTAGTGTACTTGCTGTATAATGTTTGCAGCAATATAAACTGCATTTAATCTTCCTCAAGATTAAATACTGCGTCTTGTCCTTCTTGTCCTCAGGCTGTGCTCCAGCTACCCGCAGAAGCTTTTGGTTCCAATATGGATCACTGACAAGGAGCTGGAGAGTGTGGCTTCCTTCAGATCCTGGAAGAGGATCCCCGTGGTGGTCTACAGGTGGGTTTACTAACGCACAGTCATACGTACAGTATCGCATTTTCACCGATTTGCAACGAAGAGCTCGTTCCTTTCTGATATCTGTGTTTGACTTTAGTGACTCAATAACCTTGAATTTCAGGCACCAGAAGAACGGGGCAGTGATTGCCCGTTGCAGCCAGCCTGAGATCAGCTGGTGGGGCTGGAGAAACACAGATGACGAGTACCTGGTAACATCCATCGCCAAGGCCTGCCATATGGACGCCGGAGCCAAGGGTACCTGTGGAGCACCAGCCTGCCGACAGCGTGGGGAAGCTCCTGACTCCTGCGATAGTGATTTTGGTAAAGCAGTTGATTTATATGTGCCGATTCATGCATGCGCTCCAAAGAATGCATTCAAACTCAGGCCGGTCATCTGTGAAAATGTCCTTTTATGACTTAGAAGAAGAAGATCATTTCCATTATTTATATGTCTCATTCATTTACCTTACTTCCAAAGTGGACTAACAAGTGCCACACCATTTTCAATTCTGCCTCCATGCACTGGGCTCGTTCAGCAAATACATTGTCAACAATTTATAGTGAATTGAGTAACATTAAATCACATGTATGCTCCTTCTCCTGCTCCCATTTTAAAAGATAAGCGTGTGTAGTATCCATTAATATTACAGCATTATAATCAGACTAAGTAACAGAAAACTCTGTTTTCTAAGATGATACCAATATTTCAGAGTGACGTGCACGTCTAAAAGGGTCTTTGAATTCCTTTTCTGGGTATACAACGACAGGCTGGAAAGTGAGTGGCAGCACAACACTGACTGAGTGCAGAGAGAAGTAGTTCAGTTGCAGCCTCAGAGTAATTACTTGTCTTTCTCCGTGAAGGCTGTTAAAAGCAGGTCTCTTGACTTGTGATCGTTACCAATAGCAACACTGCGGTTGTGTCATCAGGAGGAAATATTGATTTTCAGTAGGTTACAAATAAGAGTCAGTTTCCGTTAATCACTTCTCTGATTCCGACCTCCTCCTTTCACACGTTCCCTCTCTTCCTCTCCCCGCCACTTTGATTCTCAACAACACTGTCCACTCGATAAAATATAATGATATAAATCATCTCTCTGTCATTTTTCCAGACTCCTCACTGACGGGCGGCTCTGGCTGCGATAACAACACTGTGCCACAGAAGCTGCTGATCCTGGATGCTCGCTCATACACCGCGGCAGTGGCCAACCGAGCCAAGGGTGGAGGCTGCGAATGTGAAGGTGAGTGCGGCCAAACATCTGAAAAGCCTGAAACAGTTCAATGAATTTTGCATATTGTACAACATGCAAACATGCTTCTGATTCTGCTCAGCAGTACAAACAGGCAGAAGAAACTTCATGAGAAGTAACTTAAAACTGCACTCATCTGAATCTTTATATTAAGAATGGATCAAAGTGACATACCCTCTAAGATTTAGTACACAACTATGCAGTTCCCATCAACTCTACCGAGCTTTTTAGTCTTTGACCTTTTGTTTTACGGCCCGCTAATTCCGCTCTCATACACCATATTTCCAGAAGCATAAACCGACTGTACACTACCTGCCTAGAACGAATGGCAGACAGACAAAGATGGAAACTAGCTGTTGGAAAAAGTCAAAACATCTAGCAGCTAAAGAGCCACATTCTCAGGAGAGGGAGACCAAAACAGAGCTAAAAAGAGAGTCGATATTGACCAGACAGATGTCTTGAAATAAATGCTAATGTAGCTCCGTAACTGTTGCTCTGTCCTAGATTGTAAGCAGAAGCCTTTCTCTGCACGGCGCCTTGCTCATGCATTTAATGTGAATGTCCAGTCTGACATATGATATTCAGTAAACAAATAATTACTGCCACCAGTGACTGCAGACTGCTACTGTATCTTACAAGCTAAGCATTGTTTATGTGTTTTGACCTTCATCAGAGTACTACCCCAACTGTGAGGTGATGTTCATGGGAATGGCTAACATCCACGCCATCCGGAACAGCTTCCAGGCTCTGAGGACCGTCTGCAGTCAGATCCCGGATCCAGGAAAGTAAGTCGATCTGTTTGACCTTTCTCTCTGTGCGGCTCTGTCTTCGTTTGTGCCTCCCTCGCCCTCCCCTGTTTTGATGGCCTCACGGTAAGGCAACACCACGCAGAGATGGGAACCCTGCCACAGTCCCATTCCTGCTGTGCTGGCCAGCTGTCTGTCTGTACACGGCGATACGTGTGTTATGTGTTTCTGTTTCAGAGTTTACATCTGTGTGTTTTCACCAGCTGTGTGTGGTTGTATGTACTGAACATAGGTTAAGCCAGCTACTATGATGTCACACCATGTTATTTTAAGGCTTGTTATTCTGATGGAGGTGTGAAATGACGCAGAGAAGCCTCCAGAGATATAGGTCAGAGGCTGCCTCCTCCTAACCCCATCAGCCTCGTAACCCAGTCTGAGTTAACCCTAAGTAGCTGAAGCTGATGTATGTATGCAGTATCTAGGCTCCAGATCACTCCATCAGTTGGGACAGGTTCCATATAGATTTGTAATGATCTAATCAGTCCCTTCTGGTGTTTTCAGCTGGCTTTCGTCACTTGAGAGCACCCGCTGGCTGCAGCACCTGTCTGTCATGCTCAAGGCAGCCACTCTGGTGTGTTCAGCGGTGGAGAGGGACGGCCGTCCTGTCCTGGTGCACTGTTCAGACGGATGGGACCGCACACCCCAGATTGTAGCCCTCGCCAAGATCCTGCTGGACCCCTACTACAGGACATTAGAGGTGAGAGTCTCCACGGTCCAAGACTGCAAGTTTGAAAAAACATCTGAAGGTGTGGCGTTAGAAAGAAGTGAGCTTACCAGACCTCTGTAGTCTGCTCCATCTCTGCTTGAGGCTAGCAGCTTGAGGCTACATTAGCCTCTACTAGCATGACACACCCAAATCTCTGACCAAACTATCAGCAGCCCAGTTGCATTCTGGGTAATATAGGCTCAAGGTATTGAAAAGGAAGGAGAATGTGTGGAATAACAATAACAATGACGCTGGTTACGTTGTTGCACTATTAACTATTATTATCTTCAGTTCTGACCACCGTGTCATCCGCAGGGTTTCCAGCTGCTTGTAGAGACGGAGTGGCTGGACTACGGTCATAAGTTTGGGGACCGCTGTGGCCACCAGGAGAACGCTGACGATGTGAGCGAGCAGTGTCCCGTCTTCCTGCAGTGGCTGGACTGTGTTCACCAGCTGCTCAAACAGTTCCCCTGCCTGTTTGAGTTCAACGAGGCCTTCCTGGTGGGTGGTCGTACAGCACTCTTCACTTCTCTCTGTCTTTCTAATGACTGTATACATTTTTTTTTTGTTTCACCAATAAACCTCAAAGTGTGGGAGACATTTTGCTGTGCATTACATGAAACCAGCTTTAAAGACAGAGCACACATGAAATGAAGTCATTTTTTATGTCGTATTTTTTTTACATACCATTATACTTTATATATTATATTAGAATCCTTGAGCCATTGCCGTGAAAATGTTGCAGGCAATGAGAATTGAAACCAACACTGTCATTTTATAACCACAGCTAATCTTGTGGTCAGGTGATAATGTTTCCTATCAATCAGCTGTTAGAATTAGAGCGCTATCAAACCATAAAGAATGTAAATCATTGCCGTTGTTCCGTCTTCCACCTGTTTCCAGGTCAAGTTGGTGCAGCATACGTACTCGTGTCTTTATGGCACCTTCCTGTGTAACAACGCTCGCGAGAGGGAGGCGAGGAACATCTATAAACGCACCTGCTCTGTCTGGTCCCTGCTTCGCAGCGGAAACAAGAACTTCCAGAACTTCCTCTATATCCCCAGTCATGATATGGTACCTGCCACTTTTTACAGTGTCCTTCCGCATTTATTTATGTGATTACTATTGTACTATTATTCATGTTTTTTTTGTTTGAGAGCCGCCAGTTAAATACAGTAACAAGAGGAGATTACCTCCTACTGTTAGTCACTAAACTTTGCAATAATTGAGGAGAAGGTGACTTGATAATGGAACAGTGGTATTGGAGGATATTTAAGGATTTATAGCAATCGCATTGGAACTGCAACATACAATTATGCACAAGCACCAGATGCACTGTATTTAATGTTTGTAGTGAAACCCTAATCCTAACACCTGTCCATAGGAGGAAGTTAAAATAGATGTTTTTTTAAAAACACATAGGTGTGTCTATATAAATGCTGATTAATGCATAGTATGACTGAATATTCACATTCATCCCCAAACTGTCTTTCATCAAAGACTTAAAGCACAACCTTGACTCTTAACTTAAACTTAAACTTAATCCTCTGCCACCCTGATTCTCTGTGAATGATTTCTAAGAAAAGCATAGAAATAAATGCAGCAATGGAAGAGCAGCTCTGATTGAGTGATAGGCACCATCATTTCTGGATATTGACCTTCTGGGATTGTCCTCGTCACCTGTTTGTCTGCCAGGTGCTGCAGCCAGTCTGCCACACACGGGCATTACAGCTGTGGACAGCTGTCTACCTGCCCACCTCCTCCCCCTGCACCGCTGTGGACGACTCTATGGAGCTCTACCTCCCCCCGAGTGTCACAGGAGACGAGCTCACCTCACGTTCCCTGGACAGGTGTGTTTGATGCAAATCTGATCTGTTACTCAGTGTCTGTACTTACTGTTCTCGGCCATCCCTGAATAGAGATTTACATTAATTTAAAATTGATGTGTTGCGGAGAGTCAGACTGCCCTCTAGAGTCCCAAACTGAGAATTGCATCATTGGGTTTTCTGCACATGTGGAAAAAATAAATCTTTATGTATTTCTGATTTACAGACTTCCCAAGACCCGATCCATGGACAACCTGCTGTCAGCTTTTGAGAACGGGGTACCTCTGACTCGTACATCCAGTGACCCCAATCTCAATAAGCACTGCCAGGAGGGTCGCTCTGCGCCGGAGCCCTCCCCAGCCACAGAAGAAACCTCTGCAGACATTTCTGACGAGGTCATACCTGACGCTGGACTGGACAGCAGTGAAGGGGAACCTCTACATCAGAGTCCTGCCAAGACCCCAGAGGATGGCCCGGGTGCAGAGAGCTGTGAAGACGCACCGGAGGAGCCCTGTCTCACCACACAGCCCCTGCCCTCTCCGCCCCTTCCCCCCGTCCCTCTCAGTAAGGACGCCGCAGTCGCTCACACTCCCTTCCCCACTCCTGTCCTCCAACAGGCTTTGCCTCAGATCACTAACCCTCCTCTCCCACCACCTCCGCTGGAGGCTGAGAGCCCCTGTAGGACTGCTGAGAGCCCCACATCACCCACTCATAAATCAGAGCCGTGCTTACCTCTCCCCTGCAACGGCACCCAGCCTGCAGCCACCACACCCACCTCGCCGCTTAACGGCCACACTGACGGCCTCCCAGAATCTGCAGGCCTGCTGGCTCTGAAGCGGCTGACCCCACTCCTTCCCATGGAGGACTCCACTGAGACTCTCACAGGTGAGGGAGAACTCTCCCCCGTCCTGCCTCCCACAGTGGGCCGTGATCTTTCCCAGAATCATTTTAATTACGAGGAGCAGCCCGAGTCACAGCCCGAGTCACAGCCCGAGTCACAGCCCCAGTCACAGCCCCAGGTTCAACCCCAGAAGGAGAAAGAGGACATGAGGACAGATGTAGTGAAAGGAAGAGAGCGCGTGTTAACAGTTGCAGCAGCTCCTGTAGACTACACCCAGGTCGCAGCTCGCCATCTGATCTCCCAGAGCCAGCTCTCAGACCTGTCCCTGCTCAGCTCCCACTGGGAGAGTGTCCAGGGTCTAGTCCAGTCTGCCTGCAGCAGTGCCAGTCACTCTGGCATCACCCGGGCCTTGCAGCCCAACACTTACCAGAGCCGCCGGCTCGCCAGTAAGCTGCTCCGCTCCCAGGGCTTCGCCATTGCCAATGGTTCCCAGTGCTGCCGCAGAGAGGCTCTTTGTTGTCCCAGCAGCCCTCTGCAGCCCGGGTGGCTGTCTGCTGCCAGAAGTGCCGGCTACACCGGCCTGTGTGGGCCCGCTGCTGCTGCTGCTGCTGCCGCCCTCAACAGCTACTCCCTGGCAGGCCATCAGCTCCTGCCGGTGTCATACTCCTCGCCCTCCGCTTCCGGCTCCCCTCCCCCTCCCCAGGCCCCAGCTTACCTCGATGACGACGGGCTGCCGGTGCCAATGGACGCCGTGCAGCAGAGACTGCGGCAGATCGAGGCCGGCTACAAGCAGGAGGTGGAGGTGCTGCGGCAGCAGGTGCGACAGCTGCAGATGAGGCTGGAGAGTAAACAGTACAGCACCCCTCCCTCAGAGCCAGACGTCGACTACGAGGATGACATTGTGAGTAACTTTTTCAGTGATTAATGCCAGACAGACCTATGCAAGAAGCGTTTTTCTGTCTGCAGCGTTTATAGATATTTACTTTTGATTATCCTCACGAGGTTGTCTCTCTTCCTTCATTCCTGTCTGCCTTCTGACCTTGACTTTTCTCTCTGTTTTTAGACGTGTCTGCGTGAGTCAGACAACAGTAACGAGGAGGATTCTCTGTCGACCCACAGTGAGGACCGTCTGTCTGAGGGCAGCTGGGATCGAGTGGAGCGCAAGGACACAGAGGTCGGCGTCCTTTAGGGATTTATCGTCTAATATAGCATCTGTCTCTACTTCCTCACCTTCCCCACCCCCCCCTCACCTGTATGGCTAGGAGCACCTCTAATTACAGCACACTGTTCTAATAGAGATGTCTCTTTCTGTGTGTGTGTGTGTAGGTCACAAGGTGGGTGCCCGACCACATGGCCTCCCATTGTTTCAACTGTGACTGTGAGTTCTGGATAGCCAAGAGACGTCACCACTGCAGGTGGGGGCTTCACTGTGGTTTTCTCACATTAATAAACACAAGAACACTCTAAGTATCACACATAAGGTAGAAGAGAAATCAATCACAGACTGAACAGCTGTCTTGCACAAAAATATCATCAATATCATCTTCATAAGTTGATAAATTCAGAAAAAACAATTTATATTTTTAATCAATAAATAGTTTACAAAATGTAGATAATAATGTCATCAGAAGTTACCAATACCCAAAAATAATGACTTAAAATGTCTTAATTTTTTCTGACTAACAAGTAGAAGTGTCAAAAACCCATTTGTTTAACAATATGAAATATTGAAAAGCAAGAAACATTCAAGAATCTGGTAATCAAATCAAAGTCCCTCTCGTTCATTATGAAGGAGATCTCTCACCATAGTCTCAAAAGTTTCATTTTTAAGGAACAGTTTGACATTTTGGGAAATACATTTATTCACTTTCTTGCTGAGAGTTAGATAAGAAGATTGATACCACTCTACGCTAAATATGAAGCTACAGCCAGTAGCCAGTTAGCTTGACTACAAAAGACTAAAAACGGGGGGACACAGCTAGCCTGGCTATCTAGTGTCAGTGTAAAAATGTGCTGGGTTATTTCTTGGCCGGGCGCAGCAAGCTTCAGCAGTGCTGGTAGGCAGTTTTTGTTGCCTCTGAGCAGAGCCAGGCTAGCTGTTTTTAAATGTTTCCAGTCTTCATGCTAAGCTAAGCTAACAGGCTGCTGGCTCCAGCTTCATATTTGCCGTACAAACATGAGTGGAATCAATCTTGTCATCTAACTCTCAACAATAAAGTAAAAAAGTGTCTTTCCCAAAGTGTTTCCCAGCTATTCCTTTCAATTTTTAGGCCTTAATATCTTCTTCTACTCTTTTCAACGGTAGCTGCTTCAAGATCAGCTTTAACAATGTCCTGATTTGTGTATTCACTAATCAAAAGCATCAGCTCTAATGAACATTTTGTTCAGGAGAGCTTACTACATTTTAAACTCCTGCTGTTCCGCTCTTCAGTTGCAGCACAGTTCTGCCAAAGCAGCAGCCTGCGATTCAAAGACACACTCTGCTTTGTGTTTTCAAGGCAATAAACCGAGCTTTGGTTTCAGCCCATGGTTTCAGAATGAAAGGCTCTTGGTTAGCCAGAGAATTATTTATATGCTCCGCTGAAAAACCGAGACAGTTGTTTCAAACTGGAAAGAAACTCATATCAACAGACAGAGCATCACTCTGAAAATACAAGGGATGGACAGCATGGATGCTACAGTACATGTAGGTAACTGTTAGATACATTCTGTATATGGGAAACTGATTTAAAGCCTACACAGGAGAGGTTGAATAAGTGTTAAATAGAATAATTAAATAGTAGTTTTTCTCTCAGAGTATTGGCAGTCACTGTGTGGAAACAGTTAGTTCAGTAGCCAAAGCCTGGAAACATTTGTACTAAGAGCCTCCACCCGGGGATGACGGCATCACTGTCACTGGCCAGAGCTTTCAGCTGAGAGCTAGAACACACTGCTAGCTTTATATTTAGCAATGAGCTTAGACGACTCCCATTTGATTCCCATGTCATTGTGGGGGGGGGGTAAAGACTGAGTTTATGTGGGTAACGCACTGCTTGAAAAATACTCTGTAGGCATGGAAGGTTACTTATTGGTGTAGTTGAAATCCCTAAACTATTCTATTCCTACACTTTTTGTTCTGAAGCCAGGCTGCTGATTAAAATGCAGACCACAGAACTGTTACTCTGTAGTAAAAGTATCCTTACTTTCTGTGTGCTCCTCATCTTCAGGAACTGTGGCAATGTGTTCTGTAAAGACTGTTGTCATCTGAAGCTGCCCATCCCAGACCAGCAGCTGTATGACCCGGTGTTGGTCTGCAACACCTGCCACGACCTGCTCCTGGTGTCGCGCACCCGCGAGATCCGCAGCCAGCAGCTCAAGAAGGCCATCGCCGCAGCCTCCAGCTGAGAGAAGCGAAGCGTAGCATGGCCCGCCTCGGCTCTGTCCTGCTCGTTTTGGACTGATGAGCTGAGTGCCCCGTTGTAACCCCGACCTGCTGTGGTTTTGGCTGCGGGGGGGGGGGGGGGGGGGGGAGATGAGGAAGAATTGTTACTCTTTGGGAGGCTCGGTTTGGAAACGGAGATGCACTTGGAGACTGTGTGAGAGGTGGGAGAAGAAGAAAGGGGAAAGTCTGAGACGGAGGCGTGTCAGCAGGGGAGGTTTTCCTACAGAACAAACCCCCTCCTGGTCAAAGACATTTTCAGCCTGGAGCGCTGCAGCGTCCAGTGCCTCCATGTGGCTCAGCCCTCTAGCGGTGCCCTGCTCGAGACACACCTCTAACCTGTCCATCCCAACAGAGTCACCCACCTTTAGTACCAAACACCTGCACCCTCCTTACAGACACTGTCTCGCACTCCAGAGGACAATCGCTCACCCTTCCACGTGTCGGGGACTCCAAAGCCTTTACCTGTACTACTGGAGGCTTTCAACTTTAAAAGAAAAGAATTGCTGCTACAGTATTTAAAAGTCTAATTTTGTATTCTTATTTTGTGCACTACTAGCTGTTGTGTATTTGAGGGAATTTGAGACCAAACGTGTGTAAAAGGGAGAAATCTGCTGTTTACTTTGTCATCGCATCTTTTTCTTGGAGCTTGAATGTAATATGTGATGGGTAACTGGATCGAGTTTATGTTCCTGTGCATTTGGTGGGTCGTGTATGTGTTCATTGCTGCAATGTGTTTTCAAAATTCTGTATATGCACAGTCAATGTGGTTCTGTCTCTTATCAATGCTTTTCTCCAGTATAGCCATGTTGCAACATTAGACATTCTGAGGGATGTGTGGACAGATTGGTGCAATGCTGCGCGTTGTTTTGTTTCGTGGGACGTGTGCTTGTTAAGTTAAGAGGAAGAGAACACAATAGCGCTGCAGATTTCTGTGATGTCTTCTTCTGATGTGAGGAAATGTCATTTGGAGTTACTGTGGGTATTCTGTGTGGTTTCCAAAAGGGTTTTTTTGCGGAGGTGTTTGTGAATGAATGGCTTGCATAAAGCTCGACGTCCATCTGACTGATGAGTCCTCCTCAGATTGTTAACTGGCAGTAAAGACTGAAACTGAGTTTCTTGTTCTGTTTAGGGGAGTTTGGCCACAGTCCCCTTTTTAAAAAAAAAAAAAAAAAAATGTGTTTGTGTCTACTGGTCGTTCCTTGAGACAATAGTGCCATATTTTGTTCTGTCTATTTTTAAAGCCTTTTTCTTTCTTACAGATGGCAGCAGGTTTCTAATTGGCCACCTCTCTGTATGATTTAATGGTACAGATAGTTAGCTGCTTAATAACACCAAGACAACTACAGATTAACAGACGGTTTCAGTTTGATAACGAGGCTAACCGGTTTCAATGGATGGTCGGATGTCACTGAGTTGGTTAACCTGCGTGGTTATCCATTGTGTAATATTTGGGATTTTTTTTTTCCACACGGTGTTGATGAAGTCGAAATCTTTAAGAGGAACTCAGAAATGTAACATACATAGTTATCTGATCCGTAGTGGTGGCTAAAACCTGTCACTTAATGAATAATTGTTGTAAAGAAATGCACTGTAAAAGTTAAATCCCATGGGTTAAAATAAAAGATTATATCATGGATCTGTGCCCAAGCTTGCTTATTTTCATGTAGCTCTGGTGAAGTATTTACAGAGTCTAGAGACGAGTCCAGGTGACATTTGGATTCTTATTCTCTCTTATTAAGACCAAAGTGTCCAAAGTGATGAGGCTTTAGTGCCGATGCCAGTAAAGCAGCCAATCGTGAGGCTGAAAAATCAGAAGAAATCTGTTGTAGACGGACAGTCAACTGATCCATTCAGAGGCTCAAATGCACTGTAAACGACAGTGGTGGAAAAGTATTCAGATCTTTTACTGAAGTAAAAGTACTAATACAGCAGTGTTGAAATACTCTTTCAAGTAAAAATATTGCGTTCAATTCCCTACTTGACTACACAAGTAGTATCAGCAAAATGTAATTAGTAAAAGTACTCATTACCTCTTTTTGCCTTAAACAATAATTTAAATGAAAATATCCGAGCAGCTGAGACAGAAACTTTGGTGAAACAACTCATAGACCTCATAGACACTTTTGTTAGAGGTCAGAAACTGAAAAGGTTGAGAACCTCTGATTTAATCTTTGACAGCGTGTTGAAATTTGATCATCTTATCAAACATTTCTTAATGTAAAATCTTCAACTGACCGTAACTAGTAAGCTGTCAAATAAATGTAGTGGAGTAGAAATATAAAGTAGCAGAAAATGGAAATACTAAATAAAGTACCTCAAAAGGGTACTTAAGTCTTTCCACCACTGGTAAACGACCTGGTAAATGATAGAAGGTGAAGTGGATGAGAAAAAAAATAAAAAGACAAAAACACAAAGCTCAAACCGAAGAGTGACAGAAATGTGATTGTTTCAAGAAAGAAATTCAGCACTATATTTTCCCTTAAAACCAGTGCGCTGGAGTACAGAGCCAAATCAATGCAAACACATGTCAGTGTCCAAATCCTTTGACTGCAGCTCTGTAACTTTGGCTGAACTGCCAAGAACAACAAGAGGCTGAATGTCACCACAGGCCGACAGATGGACCCGTGGTGACATGAGAAGGATTATCAGACGTGGCGTCATTTATTATTTATACTCACATTTAATTGTGTCATACTCTGTGTTGGTGAGTTCGTGCTCTGAATCATTTCATAGAGGCTTCTGAAAATCAGAGGTGGGAAACACAAAGTACATCAAGTACTGTACTAATCTGAGTATTTCCTTTTTCTGCTACTTTATGCTTTTGCTCCACTACATGTCAGGGGGAAACACTGTGCGTCTTACCCTACTCATTATAGGGTGTTTTGATAAGATTTTAAAAACTATATATATATATATATATATATATATAACTATAATGAGCAAGAAATATGATTTACAGTAAATGAAATGACCCAAAAGTATATAAAGTTAGAGTAAGCTGCTCCTTCTCCCGCTCAAACATCCAAGTGAAGTGACAAGAAGTAAACACATTTTTGGATCAAGGGGGACTTAAAGTAAAGAATCTGAAAACTTCTTCCAGCATGGGAAAACACATTAATGGAAAAAAACAAACAAACACCAACGCTTCCTTCCATTTGTCCACCAGATGGCGCTTTTCCATCAAGAGAAATACAAGTAGGCACTTCTGCAACAACACTTTTAGAAAACCAAATCAGGAGATCTTTGCATCACAGTTATGGATTTCCTCATTTCTCCCTTTTTTCTGGTAAAGGATGAGTAAAGTTCCTCCCTAATGTAAAAAACAACAGTCACTTCCTTTCTAAGAGTGAAGTTGATTTAAGGGAAAGGGAGTGAAACTCACATTGTTATGCATGATGTTTTTCCCTCATGCCCCACCACACACACACGTAATCTATGAAACCGAGACATCATCACACACCATCATGCCCATTTCCCATTGCTGGCAAAAGTCTTCAGGAAGAGCAAAGCAAGCTAATTTCGTGTTTTTTTAGGAGGAACTTCTGCCTGTGTCCCTCACTGGACTCACTCAGCATGATCAATAATTCAAGCCTCGGTATTCTAGGTTTCCACTCGGTGAATCAAAATAAAGGTGACAGCTCCAACTTTTCTGTGGGAAACTTGAAGAGAGATGTTGAGTTTTTTTGCAAAGCTTTGCACTGACTGGACAGGTTTTTCTGGACATGGTGAACTAGGCTGGAAAATAAACCTTTTTAAAGATTTCACCTGATGTCCTCTTCTAGATGGGCGGCTCTCAGGTGAAGCTGTGTGTGTGTGTGTGTGTGTGTGTGTGTGGATCCCAAATTTTAGATAGACACCAAATAAGTCAGTCTGAATGACAAAGAGCATAAAATACAGTGGTGAAAAGTAACTAAGTACATTTACTCAAGTACTGTACATAAGTTTTTGAGGTACTTGTACTTGAGTGTTTCTGTTATTGTTTTATATTTCTATATTGTTACATTTATCTGACAGCTGTAGTTACTTTTCAGATTAAAACATGATCAGTTTATGAAACGTGATGCATTATTATAGATTTGTTATAATTAGCCCCACCTTCGCCAACTACAACATTAGATATTGATATATGTAATATGATATATAATATAATAATATATAATAATAATGATCCAATAAAATTATAATATAGACAGGGGCCATTCTGCATAATGACTACTTTTATTTTTGATACTATATTTTGTTGATAATACTTTGAATGCAGGACTTGTAATTGTAATTACAGTATTATTTTTTTAGTGTGCTACTTTAACTTGAGTAAATGATTTGAACACTTGTCATCACTGACAAAATGATGCCCAAGACTTCTATAATATTTCCATTTGATGACATAACAGACATAAAAAAGAAAAAAAAGAAACATGGAGTTTTGGGTTTGAATGTCATTAGTTTAAACATCATGTGGCATCATGATGCAGAGGACGAGATGTATGGTACTGGCAGGGTGACATGCAATGATTTTTCTAACCTTGAATGTAATGGAACAAGGGCAGATATGGGGGGGGGGGGGGGGGGGGGTGACTAATGTTAATGATAACTTTCTTTCCTCGCACTTATTCCTCTGAGGCCACCTCCAGTTACCTGTGGAGCACTGAGCTGCCCGCATTGATGATTAACTCCCCCTGATTTCCCGCAGTGCAACAATTACTTCTCAAATCACCAGGAAGTGTGACGGTGGTGACAGCATTAGATATGGCTCCTGCTCACCAGGAGCCCATTGATACCCCCCCCCCCCCCCCCCCCTCCTCTTATCGGTGTAGAGCTCTATTAGAGTCGATGCCCGAAGGGGGAGGGGCCACTGTTTCTTTCCTGTCGGGGTATGGTGATAGATAAGTATGAGACCCCCTACAAGAATGCGATCACATTAGAAAAACCAAGTCATTGTGTCGCCTTCCCTCGGCCGAGTCAGAGACGCTCCGACATGCAGCAGCTCATCCTGCCCGTTCTGCTGGCCTCCCTCTGGACTACCTGCACAGGAGCAGGAGGTGAGTCTGCTTTCATTCATAGCTGGGAAATATTTTCTTAATATTTTTATATTTGATTTACTGCACAGCTCCTGATATTATCCAGGAACTACGACAGGTAACTGAATAATGAGATATCAATCCTCTAATATTACCAGGAGAGGACATGTTGGTTTTTTTCCTCTCTTCTAATATGTTGCTGTTTCTTGTATTTCTGTGGGGTTATTTTACATCTAAGCATGCAATTGATAGGTTATTAATATCTGATTAATGTGGCCTAAGCTATTTAATTCCTAATAACACTAAACAATAAGTCAATTAATACACCAGAAAGCTGCCAGCAGGGTGAAGTTGCGTTTTTACCATTTTTTTTCCAACCGTGCCAGTCACTTCACGCAGTTAGAAAGTTGATGTATTGCGGAATCGCAAGAATCTAAAAAAACATAAATCCACAAATAGATTAAGAAAGATGTTCAGCAGAGAAAAAAAAAACGGAGTCACCAAAGAGCCACAGCGCCCCAGATGAAAGAGAGGGTCCCCCCCGCACCTGAGCCGCACCAAAACTGCCTGCATGACGCTCTGCTCACCGCAAACACACACACACACACACACACACACACACACACACACACGCCCTGTCCATCACTCTGACGCGCTCATCTACAACTTGCATGTTCACAACTGAGCTCCCTGTTCAAGGGCATGATGTGACGCAGAGATCCAGTACCAGCTGAGCCTGAGTGCAGGCAGACCATCGGGCCGAGCTCACATTCCCTCGGTGCCTCTGTGGCTCGGACACCTCTCTCTCTCTCTCTCTCTCTCTTTCTCTCTCTCTCTCTCTCTCTCTCTCTCTCTCTCTCTCTTTCTCTCTCTCTCTCTCTCTCTCTCTCTTTCTCTCTCTCTCTCTCTCTCTCTCGCTCTCTCTCTCTCTCTCTCTCTCTCGCTCTCTCTCTCGCGCACCTGCTCGGGTCCACGCTGAGCCGGTGACAGACGGTTTGCGTCCCCGCTGCCGCAGAGAGACGCGTCGAGCTGCGCGCCGCCAATGTCTCCAATTATCAGATGTGATCAAAGCAGGCTTTGCAATTCATTTAGGGAAACTCAAGAGGTCCTTTAAGCCCCCTCAGAGACAAACGCAATCATTTAGGGGGAATAAAGCAGAGAGTATGGTTTCCTGTAATTGGCTTGATCGCAGCCCAGAACAGTTTGTCACTCCAACGCTTTTAATCAAAAACTTCCTGTGGTATAAATGTGTATCTTTATCTTTAGTTTGTGTTTGAAACTATTAGACTCACTGCGGCTCATTTTTTTTTTGTGGGGGGGGGTTATTCTGACGCGCCGCTCAGCGCGCTCGTTCAGTCCGTGTCCGGGAGGAGCACCCTGCGCTCGGTCTCACTCACCCGGAGCGCAGCGGCGAGCTGCAGCGCGTCGTCCGGATAGACCGTCGGTGTATTTCCCGCCACGGAGACCTGCAGCTGGATGCGCAGAGGCCAAGACGTCCGCATGAGAGAAACATGTGCTGTGTGTTCGTGGCGGGAAAAAAAAGGTGGGGGGTGGGGCTGATGAGAACAGTCAAATTCTGCCTTTTCTGTATTCTAGGAGATCCGCTTTGGCACATGAGGGGGGTACAGGGACTGAGGGGGGTACAGGGACTGTGGGGGGTACAGGGATTGGCACGGCATAGTTTCTTTTGAAGCGCAGAGGCCGTGCAGCGCTCAGTTTATGTCTGGCTCCACACAATGGCATGAAACGAGCAGCGCGTATCCACATTACGCTCTCTCTCTCCGGCCGACGTGCAGGCAGACGCGGCCCGTTTGTTTTCCTTTCGCTGCCTTTTGTTTCCCTCTGGACAGTTTCCTCAGCTTGCTCTCTTGGCAGAGCTCTCAGATCTCATTCAGAAACCCACTCATATTGTCCATTCGCTCTGCGTCGCACAAAAGATCAAAGCCGGGCACCGATTGGTCGAAAGTTGTGCGGACCGAAATCTGATTGGCCGAGGTCAAAACGAAGTGACGATGAGCCATAAAAATAGATGTTTCTGCTTACAGCGATTCTTTAGTTAGGTCAGAATAATTTACTAATTTACAAAACAATATACAAAATATTACTTCAGTAAAAGTAGTATTTTAAAAAGTATTTTTAGCCAAATGCAGCCTACTCAAAGTATCAGAAGTAGAAGTACTCAATGCTCAAAAGCTCCTGTTAGTGTTATATCATTATATATTAACAGATTGTTATTTCTGTTTGTATTGCTGTAGCAGGTGCAGGCAGAACTAACTTTAACTACTTTGTTAGTTTAATATATAACAGTACATCATATTCTATAAGCTCATCAGATGTTTTGTGTGATTAAGTGACTATGGCTGCCAAAGAAATGTAGTGCAGTAAAAAGTAAAATCATTTTCCTCTGAAATGTAGTGGAGTAGAAGTATAAAGTGACCTCATTTCTACTTAAGTACAGTACTTGAGTAAATGTAGGCTACTTAATTACTTTCCATCGCTGCTCACAGACAAAACATGGGCAAACATTATTTGGCTGAAATTAAACTTTTTATCGGGAGAACGTTTCTATGAAAAGCATCTTCTATCTTGGCCACGGCTGATGACTGACAGGTTTTATCACACAGTCCTCAGATGTAACGGCAGCATCGTATAGGACTCACACAGCTGCAGTCCTGAATGCTCCTGTGATATGTCAGATTTTAGCTGCGGCCTCAACGCAGACTTCTGAGGGCAGAAAGTGACACATTCTCACATCTACCGCCCATGCTGTCAAACCATGCAGCAGGAAAAAGTGAGTCAAGGTTTGAGCTTAAACATAATCTTTTAATACCCTCTTTTAAGCATCCAGGATGTAGTCACAGAGTAATTAGAAATTTCAGAGTTTTCTTCTGCGGTGTTCACGCTCCACTCACACACATGCAAATCCTGCCAGAAGAATATGAAACATGCAAAGATAAATCAAAGAAATGAGCATCTCTTTATTTGCTCTGACCAGTATAGTGCATGATGGCATGAGTAAATGCAATCTGAATCCCCCCAAATGTTTGCCCCCCTGCTTGGTTTATTTTCAGTACCCATTATCACGCAGGAGCAGGAGGAAAAGGCTTACCAACATGGCAAAGAAACCAAGCACTGACTTCCTTCACAAACATATACCAGGGCGGGAGACCCTCCCCGCAGTTTTTTCAATGGCATGTGTGTTTTTCATAAATATTTGATTTGTGAGATAGCTGCAGATATTTGTCTCCGAGCATGGGCTGGAAACGTGCAAACCAATTGTGAAATATTAATAAACCCCCAGACAAACATGTGAGAACGGGACCTCGCTGATGCAAAAGATTGGGCACTGTGTTTATCCTGATAGCACGGAAAGATAAAGCACAAACGCCAGCTTTTTTGTGAATAGGAAGACAATTCCTGTGTATTAGGGGTTTTTGTATGGCCGGGAATAACAGCTGACTTAAACCAATAGGAGAACAATTCGCTGTTTGCCGTAAGGAAAAAAAATAATAAACTAATAAGAGGTCACATTTGTAAATACACATAAAATGTAGCTGGACAGTTGTAGTCAATGTATAACATAAGAAGAAACATCCCATTCTGCTCTCACAATAGTCTGAGGCTGGCCGGTGTCGTGCAGAGGTTAGCAATGCAGGGAACTGCACTGACGTGTTGCAATGACTGACTCTGTCATTGGCATCCAGTGTGTGTCTGGACTAAATTGACTTCATTTTCTGTGTTTCAGATTGGTGCTATCAGTCCCAGTTCACCTGTGATCATCAGTGCAATGGTAAGCTTATTTGAATACAAAAAGTGTAACTTTTTTTTTTGTAACATTCTCTGGTTTTTGGGAATGTAATAGGAATTATAGAGACCTACCAGAGGATCTCTGGCTCGTATGGGGGTTAGCAAGTCAGAAATATCGTCTGGAGCCTGTTCATGCTTTATAGTGTTGGTGATCATTAAGATCTTAAAATCTACTCTAAGAGGTACAGGCACCCAATGTTGAGATGTTAAAATTGGGGTTATATGCAATCTTCAATTGGCTCTTGTGAGTTGTCTTGCTGATGCAGCCGGCATCTGAAACAGCCAAAGTTTGGATAAAGAGAGTTACAGTAATGCGCTTTGCAGATAAAAAAAAAAAAAAGATTGAATTTTGTTGTTCACTTGTCAATCAAAATGTGACACTGAGATTTCTGCAATGAGGCAACGAAGGCAAGGATTCTAAGTGTGAAGAGATCTGATGAACTGAAGAGTCTGAACCCACACCCAGTCTGACAACAACTTCTGATTTCTTAGATCTGAGAACCAGTAAAGGACCAAGGACTGATCCCTGTGGTACTCCATGCATTAGTTACAGTCACACAAGATGTCCTGTCAGAGAGATGGGAATAAAAAACAATCCAAGACATTACCCAATATGCCTATCCAATGCTCAATAAAGCACTGTCAGCTGCTAATAGAAGATCATTACAAACCCTGAGAAGTGATGTCTCAGTGCTATGAGCGGCTCTAAAACCAAATTAAAATACACCAAAGAGACCGTTGAACGGAGAGCGATCAGTCCAACTTGTTTAACTTGGATATTTTTCTTGTTTTAGTGCCAGACAAGTGGAACCACGCCAACAGCGACTGTGCGGGAAAATACCAGTCACCCATCAACGTCGTCACCAGAAAGACTTTGAAAGACGAGCGGCTGACTCCTCTCCAGTTCGACAACTACCAGCAGACCTTCAGAGGCACCATCAAGAACAACGGCCACTCGGGTGAGCATGTTTTCCACGAAGCATCAAATAGCTATCTGTGCTTTGAAGCTGTTTGTGTGAACTCTTTATGCTCTTCGTGTGCGTGTGTCCTCTCCAGTTCAGGTCGGAGTTCCTCACCTGAGCACCGTCTCAGGTGGAGGCCTGCCGGACAGGTACAAGGCCGTGCAGTTCCACCTGCACTGGGGCAACAACGGAGGGCCCGGCTCCGAACACACCATCGATGGGGAGCAGTATCCCATGGAGGTACCTTACTGTACAAAACACACACACTGCCTGTCTCTAACATGGTCAGCTGTTACTGTGAGAGAGTGACGGTGGATGAAGAATAACTGATGTGATGATCTGGATCACATGAAGGCAGCAGGATAAATATACATTTCATTCACATTCAAGACATTAAACAGGCATATATAATGTTAAAACCTAAAATCACAAATCATGTTGTTATCTTTCATAGAGAAAAAGTATGGCACGTAACAACTTTATAAGCACAATGAAAACAAATGAAGTTATTAATCTAAGCTGTTAAAGGTTTGTTCACACATCATAGCTGGAAACACAGGAGTAAAACAGACCGATAATTTTCTCTATAAATTAAACCTTTCTAATATGCATGTGAATATACTGTGAATTTAAATTGAAATAGTCAACGAATCCCAAGACAAAAGCTAAAAAGTGCTTTAGTCCTTTGAATACTCCCCTCCTGCCCTGTGGCACTCAGCCTCAAGCCCATTCATTCCTACTGAAGGCATACATTTTTAAAAACAGGTCACAGATATATAGTCTCATTTTTAAAAAAAGGCTCCGTACTTTTCTTAAAACAGCTGTACATTGTGGCTTTCAGCATGTCCCTCAAACAGGAGTAAATAGTGAATTTGTTGCGGACTATTTTCTGGTGTGCCAGTGAGTATTTACAGCAGCATGACGGTGTATGAAGGGGTGACTCAAAATAAACCAGACTGTGTGTGTGTTCATCATAGTGAAGGAACATGTCAGCCAGTGTGATGATCATCGTTGTGTTTTCTGAAACAATGGATATGGATGGATATATCACACTTCACATACACACACTTGTTGGTAGAATCATTCTTGCTTTTGGTCTTTTCATGGAATTTGTGGACAATAAGAAAAGTATACAACATCAGCAGTCCTCTCGTTTTTATGGTTCCACCAATTCATTTGGTGATTCATTAGTGATTGTTAGATTGCTTAGGAAAGCTTTTTATTTTTATCTCCAAGTCCTTTAGGGCACGTTTTTGATGAATAGCTGATTCATTTATTGTTTTAGCACTTTCATCCCAACCGTTTATTATTATGGCCCACTTATTAATTTATTGTTTTTATCTTATGTATTCTAACCCATGGCAGAGGAAGTTTTTAAGTGTATTTATTACATCATGTGCGCTTTGCTTTGAAGCCAAAGACGAATTCCACATGAGAGCACAATCAAGAAGTCTATTAACTCAAACTGACTAGATATCTGCTTCTGTAGTTAGAGCATGAAATCTACTGTATAAATGTTTATAACACTGTAAAAATGACTTTGTGACAAAGTGGTAACATCAGTTATATTTCCTCTACAGCTGCACATTGTTCACATGAAGCACCAGTACACTGATCTGACGACAGCACTATCAGACCCAGAGGGAGTTGCAGTCCTCGGGTTTTTCTACGAGGTAATCATTTTGAATCCTGTGTTGTTAAAATCAAACGTCCATCACAGAGCGGGCCTCAAGTTGAAATGAAACGTGCTGAAATGTGTATATTTCCATTTTCAGAGGTCAAATAGTGCAAACCGAAAGTATGACCCCATCATCAACGCTCTGCAGAGCATCACAGCAACAAGTAAGTACTGAAGTTCAATACGACCAGCTAAAAGCATGGCTGCACAGCAGAGCTGCTAATGTCTCATCCCTGGCTTTTCTGTTTTCAGATGGCAACACATCTCTGCAGCCCGTCTCCTTGGCACAACTAATTCCATCGGAGCAGAACCTGACCACCTATTACCGCTATAAGGGCTCTCTGACCACCCCAGGGTGCACTGAGGCGGTGATTTGGACTTTGTTTGAGAATCCCATCCCTCTGAGCATGGATCAGGTTAGGATTAAAAAACAAACATTTTGGTGGAATGCAAGTGAATTTGTTTTTTGGGGTTTTTTTCTTTAAATACAGTTTCTGATTTTCTATTAATACTACAGCCATTAAAGACGTTTTCCTGAACAGTGGTGGGTGAAGTACTTAGATCCTGTCCTTAAGGAAAACAATCTTAGACGACAATCTAATAAATACTCGTGAGATGATTGACGAGGTTGTGCTATACAAGTTTGTATTTATTTATTTATTACTGTAACTTTTCTAGTTTTTTGTGAACTATTGGATTCTATATTTAACAGTTATTTAAATGAAAACACAGGAGAATTTAAATGGGAAATGTCTCTTCACTGGAGCTGCTAACAACCCCAAGACATCTGAAATGTCCCAAATGAGGGGTCCCAACCAGACAGTGTTTTTTGTAAGGTCCACTGGTTTAATCTTTAACAATGGATTGTATTTTATAAGATATCATACATTTTTTATGTAAATTCTTAATCTGTAAAGTAACTTGTAATTATAGCTGTCAGATAAAGGTAGTGCAGTGAAAAGTATAAAGTAGCATCAAATGCAAATACAAGTACTTCGATACTGTACAGTACATGAGTAAATGTACTTAGTTAGGTACCTTAATGATTTCTTTCCTCAAACGTTTGTGTTTTTCTTCTGTTCCTCCAGCTGCGGGCGTTCTCTGAGCTCAAATTCCACGATGGGAAGCCGATGGTGGGGACCTTCAGGCCGGTCCAGCCCCTGAACGGCCGGCAGGTGTTCCGGTCGGGAGGCGCAGTAATCCTGGCCAGCTCCGCCCTCCTCGTGGCCGCCATCGCCACGGCCTTGGGACTGTCCCGGCCCAACTAGGGCGAGGCATCTCATGCTGCACTGCGACATCCATGAACACAATAAGTTCTGTATCACTCCTCATCTGAACCCTGGTTTCACATCTTCATCGCATGGCCGCTAAGATGATCGGCCACGTCGTAGTGCAGGCATGACTCACCTGGCGTTCCCCCCTCACGACACAAATGACAAAGGTGCTCGAGGAGCAGCTTACGAAAGGTGTCGTAAGGGTTCTATCAGCATTCATGCATGCATAGTGAAGCAGTAGGTCTTATTTCAGCATTATGAATGTGCCATAAAGCAGGAGCACTTGAAGTGACAACTGAATTGAAACTCAACACCAGATCTTAGTCATGCCCTTCTTTTCACAGCATCATCCTATAAACACCAGCACGCACACACATCCTCGTACACTTTAGACCTCATCCGCCTTGTCCAATGTCAGGTAAATTTAGTCTCTGCTAATGTCAGTGCGAGTCGCCGATGGTTTGTGCTCTGGGTGCCCATGACACTAGCACGTGATGTGTTGTTCTGAGCGGGGCATGTGAACAGCATGGAGCTATTAATAGCAGAACTGAGTCACAAAAAAACAAGCTCCATTTCAAAGCCAGCGGTCAATGGAGTCAGCAGTTTGGCTTTTCTTTCCAAGTCCAGGAGCACACAGTGCGGCCGTCAGGTGAACCCTGCACAGCCACTCAGTCAGCAGTTGGTCTGGGAAAGAGAGGTGGGACGGGGGGGGGGGGGGGGGGGGGGGTTTGCCTTTCCCCACGGGAACAACTGCATGCTGTTCTGAGAGCAGAGCTGCAGTCTACCCCCCCGCCCCAACCCCAGAGTCACAGGGTACTAACACCTGAGACAAAGATGAAGATGCAGAGATGCTAATGCTAATGGTGACGTGTGACAGCTCGGTTTCAGGGGGAAGAGGGAGGCGTGAGGACACAGCAACGCTTCATCAACCAGCATATAAAATGTCACTTCTCTTCTCAAATCGATGCCAATTATTTCCATGCATCTCAAACACACGCATGAACCCGCATGTCTTGATGTTCCAGGTGTTTGTTATGAGTTACATGTACGTGGCTGCTGGAGTGAAGCTGCGCCCGCAAAAAAAGAGAACATACTCGCCAAATTCATACACACACACCTCTGTCACTCCCATTTCCCAGTTTTGACCCGTGAAGTTCAGTGAGCTTATCTTGAGAACATGTGACTGTGTTCATGGCTTGTATTACAGGGTCTCAGATGCACTGAATGTTATCGACTGTGAATTACACCCCACTGGGTTCTCGCTCATTTATTCCGGAGGACTCGTTATGTATCCAAGTGAGAGATCTGTGCAATTTTCCAGCGAGATGTACCGCGATGATCGAGCAAGGAATCTGTATATTTTCCATTGTTTCATAAGGCATCAAGTTATATTTCTATGCTGTGTCATTGTACACATGTATTTATGTACTGAATGTGTAAATTGATATTGAGACGCACAGTTATTGTTATTTATGTATGCAAAGTTTCTATAGTACTGATTGCAAACCCATATATGAAGCATCAAGTTGTTCGTGACCAATCGAGTTTACTTATGATGTGCTTAAGTGTATGAGATTGTCAGGTTGTAATGCTTGAAAGTGTCTAAATAATATGGAGAATGTGTTCCGACTGAACAAAAGAATAAACGACTTACTTTTTAATGACTGCGTCTTCTGCTTGCACGAGCGCAATTCAAGCTACATGAACTGAGCATTCAGCCTCAGTGTCAGTCAGGCCCCCGCATCTCTACACTGTGAAAACTGATAGTAGAACAGACTCCGTTGGCTCTGGTGTTTGTCTGCTAGCTCAGACACACGGACAAGCTTCTCACTGTCCTGTCCGACTCCCCTTCGGCCCGTCGGGAGACTCGGAGGGCGCTCACGGATCTCAATCCCTTAATCCTTTTCTAATTGACTTGCTCTTCATGTTGTAGAGGCAGCCCACGATCAAAGCTAGAGGAGTAACACAAACACACTCAAATCTATGAGACAACACACGCCTTTCTTTTTCTTACGGGGCCTCCAAGACAGATTGCAGGTGCTTTTTCAAACTTCATCCACTTTCAAGGTGCTTTATGCCCCCACCCCTCCCCTTCCCCTTTCTTTAGTTTTTTTCTCCCCCCGTCATTAAGGAATCAAAAGGCTTATTGTGATGGACAGACTTCCGAAGACAGCAGCCTCTCACAGAGACATGCATGGAGACAGAGAGAAGGTATAGACAAAAGCGTGAATGAAAGCCTCCCGTTGATTCCCCCTGCTCAGGTCTCCACTGCTACTTCAGTTAAGCATCAGGACAGACAGGGGATCAAAGGGGGGGGGGGTGCTTAATATCTAGCAGCGGTACCTTGGTCTTCTAGTCAACAGGACAGCACCCATACAAGCTCACTAACTCCTGCATCTCCCCTCAAGTGACCCATGTCCCTGGGGGTCTCTGGGACAAAGGGCGCCATTCTCCCCGGGAGAAACCAGAGGCATCCTCATATTGAATGTGACCCTCCCTGAAACGCACACGGCGGCCCATCAGATAGCCCTCCGCAGCTAAAGGTCACTGGGCTGCTCTTTGTCCATGTGGTCTAGAGAAAAACAAACAGTGTCACCTTTATTGCCTCCCCATGTGATGCTCTTCCTGCACCTCAAGCTCGAAATGAATCCTACGCAAGTCCCCTGATGGACGCTGCAATGTCTACGCCTCGACGCCAAGCTGTCACCAAGAGATATTTGTGGCCCAATCAACTTTACTCTAATCCAATTGATACACCTGCTAACCCAGTTATCGTGCTGCCAGTGAAATAACTCACAGAGGCGTCTGCCAACTACGGCGGTCACAATGTAACGTTAGCCAGCGGTGAAAAACAACCCCTCTCCTGCCAGGTAATGTAGCAGCAGTTAGCCGCCGACAACGGCTCCCGCTGCTCTTGTTTTTACAGGGATAAGAATCTGGAGGAAGCAATCGAAAAGGGCCAAACTTTCATTTCCTCCTAAATTAAACTCAGGAGAGATAGGCCGTGAGCAGAACGTTGCTTTGTCCTTCAAAGTTTAGCACACAATGGCTTTCATTCAAGAAAAATGACACAAACACAGCAGGGGACCATTAACTGCTAATGTCTTTTTAGGAGCCTACTTATCACAGCACAGACACTGTTACGGCCATTAGCATACACTTCCCATCAGTGGGGATGATATCCTGTCATTTATACACAGCGGCTGACATCAGTTTACATCCAGCGCCGTGATAAACGATGAGAAAGAATGTGAAGCGACTTGAAGCTGTTTGATCTCAGTGGGACAATGAGTAAATCACTGGCTTCAAATAGCCTTTTCAAAAGCTTCATTCTTCCTCTCAGCAACACTTGAGTTTCAATCGCAGGGGAGGTCAGAGGTCACTGTGGACAAAATCAACGCAGCAGCTGTGACGTCTTTATCTACGAGCCTTGTTTGGATCCTGATCAGTACTCCAGTCCTCTGAGGTGTTCCAGGAGCACCGTGGCATCTAGTTAGGAGGCGATCGGAGATCCGCTGCTGCCGAGGCGGCTCGCTGCCCCCAGTGTCGGGTCGATGAAAGCGGAGTCAGTAAAGTAGACAGACCTGGCTCTGAGGCCGGTCAGTGAGAGTCAGCTAAAGCGAGGTTAACCGCTGTAATCCCTTTTAGGAGCAGCAGTTTTGGGAAAGAGATCTGGATTAGTCTGGCCCAGTGTAGACAGTAGTTCATGGGGGCACAAGAGAGGTGGATGCACAGATATGGAAGCAAGCCCCGCAACACTAATAGTTCACTAAATTCACCTTTAGAGTCAGGGGGGGATTTCAGTCAGTAATTGTGAACACAAACGATTTAGCCCCCTTCCAAAGTCAGAAACTTTAAAGGATAGGTTCACATTTTCCAAGTCTGTAAAACAATATTCACGAATATGTCCTCATGTACAACATCTGTCTAGTGGAATACTGTCTCGGGAAACAAAGAGGGAATTTAGCTATAAAAACTTTTAACTTTTAACTGCACTTTTACACAGAAGAAGGACTGTGGATTTTGTCTCCCATCTCTTACATTGGAATCAGCCAGTGTGAACAGGAGGAACCCACCAAAAACTACCAAAACCCTTTCAATGTACATCTGGGCACGTGAGTATAGTTTTAAGACACACTTGAAAACCTATCCTGTAAATTGTCTTGAACCTGATGAAAGTGGTTTCCTCAGCTTCATAAACCTGGACCTGTAGCAGAGGAACTACACTGGAAGGAATCTTACAGAAATGAACGTGGCGTGTCACCTCCAGTTGTCACATGGTCTCTGGTTTCAGGGTAGCTTTTAATGTGCACACATTGATAAGATGGTACTACACAATAGAAATGTGTGTCCTTTGTGTGTGTGTGTGTGTGTGTGTGTGTGTGAGAGAGAGAGAGAGGCCATCCTGGGTGCCTATTAGTCTGAGGGTGTGCAGAATTGAAAAGAAGCAAGTTATATGCTCCTTTTCCATCAGTAAACTCTGATTATTTAAAAGGTTACACGCTGCTGCTCATAGACCTATGAGGTAAGTGCTGGCATTGTGTGAGTGCCAAAGCAAAGATATGATAAGTTACCCTCATGTAAACGCTATCAAAGTAAATGTGCACCCAAGGCCAAAGTAAAATAAACAAGAGATACTGTTGAATGTCTGTCCTCAAGGAGATTGCATGGGGAGAATATATGAATATATGCACAAAGTTAACTGCGAGGAAGCTGATATCATTACACTTTTGTTGTGAAAGTGACACTCCATTGTGACCTGAGTGCAGACTTGGACTGAGGTGGCGTCAATCAACAGGAAGAAGGCTCAGGCTGGGGCGAAAGACAGTCCCCTTCTCACAGAAACAAAGGTACTTAAGTACCAGCGCTCACAAAGAGCCTGAGGCAAACATGGTGAAGTCGTTCTATTTTTGACAACAATGTTATTTGGCTTCATTGTTCTGGGGGGCACAGGCCACTGCAGGCGGTGAGGGGTCTTGTTAAAAGAGAAAACTGATGTGAGGCTTCAAGTTGACCCTACATTCCCGGCTGAACCAGTTTTATGGCAGGTTTTCCTGAAGAACTGCTGAGAAATCAGAACTGTGACAATGTATTGATCACCAGTTAATACAGTATATTCTCAATAACCTTATTCATTATTAAGTGTCAAAGGCCACAGAGATCCTGCCAAATTTTGGGTCAAGCTCACACATCCCGTCCAAAGACTACGCTTAGCAATAGTTGCCATTTGAATTCCCCAAACCACAGATGAGGATGTGATAATACACAAGCTCGATTCTGTACCTGTGACTGTAAATACAATCCATCCACCCTTCTACTGGAACCACAATTTTTGTTCTGGTTGGCGGCACACCCTGTTCACCCAGACTCCGTGAGGAAGCGGGGGTCATTCTCATTTTCCATTTGTTAAATTGAATTGAATCATGAGTCATCCTGACCAGTCACAATGACAGTGGAAGGCTGCTGTCTGCTGGTCCACCACCACAAAACCCCCACCATCCACCATCCACCTCCCACCCTCCATCCACCCCTGGCACTCAGCCTCGTACCCACTTCCCTCCCTCCCCCGTCGCACAGCGCTGCTGCTTTTTGAATGCAAATAAAGCCTCACTGGGGGGAGAAAAAAAAGGCTAAAAAGGGCCACGCTTTGGTCGACCATCAAACAAATGTTTGATGCAGGGGCAGAAAAAAAAAATACAGTTTGTTCTTTTCAACTAATATTTATATTTTTGAAGGAAGGAGACGCAGCCAGCCACCACATGCAGACAGACAGACAGACAACTGCAGGATGAGAGGACAAGAGACAGGAGACGGAGACGTCCTTGACTGTAGCTGTGCAGAGCTCTGTTCAGTTGTGCTCAGTACAAACTGATGTGAACACACATAACTTTGTGTATTCAACAATAACTTCCAGTATTCGTATGCATTGTTTTTCTAAAGCTCAAAAACAGTCAGGACCAGTGAACATGGTACGAGAGACTGTTGATTATTACTTTTAATTAACGTCACATCACGTATCAAGTATTTTTTTACCAGCCTTTCATCATTGTCTTAAAGCCACTTTTGCTGTCTGTGACTCTAATGTGTGACTTATCAGATGAAAGTGTATTTACTCCCTAAATCACTTTGAGGGCACACATAATATTCAGCTAACAGTCTTTTCAAGGAGAGCAATAAATTAGTTATCAATTGGTCAACATGCCAGCTCCAGGTTTTATCACCCACACATGGCTAAATAAGCAGTAAGACGTTAGTGTGTTGAAATGATATGAAATAAATAAATGGTGTTACAGCCTACACAGTGTCTGTGAACTGCTGTGTGCTTGTTTTCTCTGCTGCCGCGCTTTATGGTACTCTGTACATGTGTACAGTCAATCTGCTCAGGCGTGATACATATATTCCTGTTTATCAGCTAATACATGTCTTAAACTCATTTATATGATATTTGACTGAGTTTATTCATCAGTCTGATATGATAAACAACATAGGGGCAGATCAACTACACAACAAGCTGACAGACAATATATATATATATATATATATATATATACATTATGTTAGCAAACAATCACCTTTTTACATTTACTATAACAATAGTAAATAGTAAATTTGGCAGCATAAAACTAAAACAATGAGCTAAAAGACGCTAACAAGCTCAGTAGAGCTGCAGGGTTGGATGATAATGTTTTTGATTTATACATAATATTGAACGGAAGAGCTTTATTTGGCACTTTAACTTTATTTGATACATAATTTAATGCTTTGTGATTCAGCAGTGAAGTGTGCTGGAGTCTACAGCCAGAGGTTAACCTGTGACAGCAGTGTCATCTGAAAGGGTCACACACAGGGCAAATGAACATTCAGGCCTTCGTTACATGAGGTCTCACTCATCTTAAGGTCTTAAGGTACTCTTGTAGAAATTCTGTTACCAAACGAATTTCCTCAGAAAAAAGGAACTCTGAGCTTCCTGCTTTGTTTCTTTGTTGTCCTCTGAAACATGGTCTTCCTGGCAACAGCATGACAAAGGATTTGTCAAAGCTCCCGCTCCCAGTGCTTCCACCTGGAAAACAAAGACAGTAATTAAGGGTAAGCCGTATGTATCTATAGTGTAGTCGTATCCAACAGTATAATGCAGTTTAAACTTCACTGTCTAATTCATGTCAAATGGAAATTTTGACAGTTTTAAAGTCATATGAATACTCAACCATCCATACTGTAAAAATGAGTGTCTCGTAATGATTGTTATAATAAAACATCTTGAAGATAAGAAAACGTTTGAAACTTGAGCTCCAGTATAATCCTGATTATTCTAGGAAATTCAACAACAAAAAAAACAACTTTTTTTTAAATGTTCTTACTAAAAGTCACTCAAATCGGAATCTAACCATGTGCAGACTCACATTTAAAAATCGTACATTAAATGTGTCAGTCTGGGCGTCTAAATATTTGTTAACCTGTAAATCTACTAGTCTTCAACATATTGACACTTATTTTCTACATCCTTTGCATCTTTATACTTTTTCTTACTGTAGCTGTAGCAATGAGCAAGTTGTGTTATTAGCTTTATAAATGCCAGTTTTCATCGAAAATGAGCAGCTTCTCAAATAGCCTCCCTGAACAATTAAAGAGACTAATTATGAAATCTAGGTTCACCATAAGGCTTATAACATAGATAGATTTTCAGTGCGTCATCACTGAATTTCAGATAGATGTTGCTTCACTTCTTTCTAATCTAAGTCAATCATACTGTGTCACCTTCCTAAGAAATTGCTCGTGTAACTGTGCAACCCTTTTAAAACAGAGGACATCACACAATTGCTTGTTCCATTATGCCTCCGGAAACAACTGACTGACTTCATGATTGTTCCAGTGGTTATTGTATTTAAGCAGTTAACATGGAGTCTTTTAGCACTGGACATTTCAAAACACTAAAAAATAAATTAAAGACATATCTACATGCTTAACGTTCTCAAGTATCATCAAGAATACATACTTTTAACCTCTTCAGCCCAAACAAGCACAGCTCAGACTCACAAAATGTATTTTGAATTATTGTCCAGATCCCAAGGATATCAAAGAACACATATGTATGTATATATCCCACTACAGTATCTACATTTCCTGTTACTGCTTCACAATAAAAGCCAGTGAAACGCTTTTAATGTGAATCAGCAGCAGTGGGAAATGATATCAATGAGATAAAATGAATTAATTAAACAGTAAAGCTGGATTACATGCTGCATCATTTCATGTGAATCCCTTGTAATGTACTGTAATGAAAAGTTTGCTGCAGGTCAAAGGGACAGCTGAGTCACCTCTCCTCTCTGTGGCAAAGTGCTCCGACCTTTCCAGAAGCTGGTGAAATATCTTCCATATATTGTTACACCACCTCACCACCTTTCCCAAGGGAGCCGTGGCCGGATTAGGGGCTCATTGGCTGCCAAACCCATACGCTGGGCAGAGTGAGCAAACCCTCACCTCTGACGCCTTTACAACAGAGGAAGGAAAGAGGAAATATCAAAGACTTCCCTCCCTTTTTCTTCCTGTTAGTGGACTTTCAGCGGGTCGTCATTAGGGCCGCGGTGACCCATTAAAACAAGAGACAGCTTCCTCATCACTCGTTTCACCGCTGGAGGAGGTTCAGGGGCGTCCGTGTGCTGCGGCCCAGAGGTGCAGATCACATTCACCGTCTTCAATTTTACGCTGAATTAGACAGGCACTCCGGTTTCAAAGGGAATGCATCGGCAGGATTTGGAGGGTGGCATTACTGAGTGTGTCCGAGGCCAAGTCAATCATTCACACAAACGCACGCACACACAAGTGCACTGCATGTGTGCATACAAGGAGCCAATGGCCCTACTACTCTGTGTACAAACACAGTTGTGGTGGATTGCATAAGGCTGAAGTATGAGATTGACACCCATGATGTGTTGTTAGCAAGGCACACATGATGCTGTTATTGGTGCGTATCAAATGACTATCGCCACAAATCAATCCTTCACACTCCCAGTCCTCCTGTCTGTCCAGCGGGCTCTTGGCAGTTGATTCCTCTGCTGTGCAGTTTGGGACACTGCGAGCCTCTCAGATGTCTGCTTTAAGTTCATTCAGCCTTTTTCCTGGCCGGCCTGAAGGGGACAAGTGGCTTCTCTTTCCCTTGCTTCTGCTGACTTTGTGCTGTTTTGAGACGAGAAGCGGAGAAGTTTTCAAAGGAGTCCGCAGGCACCCCAGCAGGGTGAAGCCTCTTCCACCCTCTCCTCATACCCCCAGCCACATTTGTTTGTTTGCCTGTGTGATCGGCTGCAAGTGGGTGTCCTCATTCTGCCCTGAATGGTGCTGCTCAGATGACAGCTTTTGTCAGCATCAGATAGCTGCGTGGCTGTTGATCGGGGGATCTCTCGGATCACGCAAACCCAATAAGACATCGAAGCCTTGAGCATGTCTTACTGGTGTAGAACAGTGACTGTGTGATATACATCACCGCTGGGGGGGGGGGAAGGAAACGTTCCTGCAGGAAGACTCTAAAGCAGTGAGTGAGAATACAGGGATTTTACAGGAGACATACCCTCAGAACAGAGAGCAGCTCCGCTCGATTTGACACGAGCTTGTGTTGACATACCAGGATCACTTTGCAGTTTCTATCTTTAATCTCACACAGTTTACACAGGGCAAAAGAGGAATGAAGGATACAGAGAGGATATATATATATGTATTTTACCATGACTTATTCAGATGATGAACATCTCTAAAGGGACACCCTGCTCCATCCATCCAGAAGTGGAGCTCCTTTGCCCTTTCTACAGTATACTGTTGATACAATCGTGGGTGGAGGCACAGTAACGTGTGCACACAGGGCCAGACCAGGACAAACAGATGCAAACATACATGTTAAGTCCATAAATAACCGTCACTCACCTTTTAGCCAGGTAGCCAAGTATGTATATGTAAAATATGTACATAAACAATACAAATTACATTTGAAAAAGTATTAAAACCTATGAATATAAATGATGCAGCTGTGGAGCTTTCCATCACATCACATGATCTTCCTCAGCAGTTGCCCAGTTGTCATGGAAGTGTAGACATGGAAATTTCCCTTTTTTTCCTGAGCATTTGAAGAATGTAATACTATATATGATCAAAAGCTCCAGAACAGCCACTAAATGGACCTTGTAGTGTTGATTATTTTGTCAACTGTTGTTTCCAAGGTCAATAATGAACTTTGAACTTCATAAATAATATAAAAGACAATACTGAAAATGCTCATTCTGAAGCATCTAATAATCCATACAATATAATTGGCATCATTTATAAGATATTGCATACAAATGCTTTTACACCTGAATGATGTGATGCAGTTTCAGGAAAGACAAAGCTGGTAATGCTTTGCTTTTGATTGTCATTTTATGCATGCACATTTCATACATACGACTACATCAACAACTAAACAACCAACTAAAACCATTCAGTGGTCACCCATACAAATGTATCATTTTTCCTGAATCTGTCATATCTAATATTTTCCCACAGTCGTGTCGGCGTTTGTTGAAGCATGTTTGGGTTTTTCTGGTCCTGAATTCTCTCCCAGATGAGCGGCTCTCAAAACATCGGGCCCTGGATTATTAATATTTATCATTCACACATCCTGCCGTGAATTATTCTCCTGAATGGGATGAGATTTTGTCACTGGCTGGAAGAAATGAGATGTTGTTTATTTATAAAAACAGGGGCGCCACTGTGGGGGACATTATTTGTGCCTCATCCGCCCCGGCCACGACCTTTGACTGCGATGAAGATATCATCAATGTATAGTAAGCAAGCAGCCTCTGCATCAGTAAACGGAGCAGCGAATTGTTGCAACGGTCGTCCACATCATCACCATCTCTGATGAAACAACTTTGCTGACAGTGATGTAAAACAGGTCACGTAGATAGACCTGAGGCATCTTAAGCAGCTCATTAAATTTCAGTTTCACTATAGATGGAATTCTTAATTAGATGAGCTTAATTGCCTGTGAGACAAGGAACATTTGTGTTTACCCACTATCCTTGTCTAGATCAATTCCCACAGCAGGGAGGCTGCCAACCTGCCCTGCAGCCTCTGGTTCCCCACTTCATTTCCTGATAAGCCACCAGCTTTTTAGAATTCAATCACATGATCATTTTTTTCAGATTTGTGCACTTCACTGAGAAATACACCTCCACAGAGAGTAAGTGGCGTTAGCAGAGACTGTGTGCTCTCTCTGGCGTCAGCTTATGAAACATGGAAAAAAGGTCTGTGCCACTTTGTAATAAGGCTTTTTGAATGGCTTTTACTAATGTTTAATTGATAATTAATTCATGCTTTATAGAGCAATAATAAGGCATTTTTAGCCATGGTACCGACATGGCTCTATGGGTGGTGATGTCGGCCTGTCGGTCTTTGGTCCAGACTGAAATACCTCAACAGCTATTCAGTGGATTGCCATGTAATTCTGCACAGACATTCATGGTCCCCAGAAGATGAATCCTAATGAATTTGTTGGAACTTTTCTTTGAGTGCCACTATGAGGTTGACATTTGTAGTTTTGAGCGAAATGTCTCAACAAAAATGGTGGAAAATATACTTTTGGTTGGTGTTTATCCACCTCCAGCATAACTTGCTTTGCCTTTTTATGTCGCTCTTTAGTTAATTATCCAGAAAGACCCCTTCAAAGCACATGCCACCCTGATCTGAATCTATTTATTAAAGACCTTTTAATATTCAAACCTCAGATATGATGAATTATCGTAGTGGAAGAAACATTTATTAACAATGTAGCAGTGGTGGAGTAAAAGTAAAAGTAGTAGTACTAATATCACACTGTGAAAATACTCTGTTACAAGTAAAAGTTCAGCATTGACAATGTTACTTAAATAAAAGTATGTGAGTATAATTAGGAAAATGTGTTTTAAAAGTAAAGGATTAATTGTTTTCACTGTACAAAACATCATATTTTATAAATACTTCATATGTTTTATGTGCACAAATCTTAATTTGTAAAGTAACTTGTAACTAATTGCTGTCAGATAAATGTATTGCAGTAAAAAGTACAATAATTCACTCTGATATGTAGTGGAGTAGAAGTAACTGAGATGAGAAGGAAGTACTCAAGTAAAGTAAAAGTACCTCATATTTGTACAGTACTTCATTTAGTACATTCCACCACTGCAATGTAGTAACATTTATAACTGCAGGCCTGACATATAAAGTGAGATATGACCTTTCATGAATGACTTAATGACTTTCTAATAAGCCATTAAGTCTGTGGTTATAAATGTCAGTAAACCATCAATAAAGAGTTATGGGCTTTCTAATAAGCCATCAGAACTGCAGCTGTAAGTGAAGGATGGATTTTGGTTCGGATGACATGCGCTCAGCGAGTGATCAAGCGGTCCATTGAAGGGGTCCTCCTGATTAATTAAAGCACTAAAGGAAAAAAAAAGAAAAATAAAGTTGCCTGAGACTTTTCACAACCAGGAAACTCAAAAGGTTCCTAAAGCATTAATACTTTAGACCATAGATTAACCATTACCTAAGTCATTAGTTACAATTATAAACATTGTAATGTATGTCATATTAGGATATAACCCTCACATGAATCTGCAATGGCAGATTCATCTTTTACCCTGAGCATGAGCCCTCCCACACATACGGGGTTTGACACCAAGGTGAGTTGTTCCATTTTCACGCTCACCCAAACATTGTCTCATTCTCATAGTGTTTGTTTTGACGCTGACATACGGTGCGGACCTGAACTACCGACCCCGACCCACAGGTCTCACACACATTGTACGAGGAGGGACCGGGTCGCGTCCTGAGCCCACACAGGATGACATAGGCGATGACTCTCTATAGGGGCGCAGGGTGAGGGACAGTGACATCACACACACCCAGCCCAGGGGGAGGATGTGAGATAGGCACCCAGAATCTTGTTTGTTTTCAGTTGTAGGGGGAAGAGGATGAGTTAGAGAACTGGAGATAAGGAAAACAATACATCATCTGCTGATTTTATGTTCTTCAATTAGGTCACTGCATGTATGGGAAACTGACACCTGACAGGAAGTGTAGGATAATTAAAATTATGGTATGTCATTTTTTTTTTTTTTTTTTTTACAACTGAGTAAGAGCAGTTTATGAAAGGTCAAATCTGATGAAGTATTTTACAGGACTGTTGTACTTGCAGCCTCAAACCTTCGCTGATGTTACAGGCAGTTCCAGATGTTTCACCCTGGTTTGTTTATTGTGGGTGGTCTATGAACAAGGCCTTGACTTTCTCATGATTACTGTCCTCTTCCCACCGCTGCCACAGCACATTCAATAGTAAGCTTTCCCTAGACCTCCAACCTCAAACCCCCATGTTGGCCTGACCACATCATACACCCACGTGTGAGTCCACACGGCCTATAGACAGAGCAGGTGAGGGGGATCAGGATTGAGTCCGTGCTCCAAAAAGAATCAGTCCCTCTCTATATATAGGACGACCTAGTTTGTTGCAAACATAACGCATACATTTCCTTCCATGTCTTCAAGGTGAAGATAAGTGGTGACCAGCATGTCGTCTTGTCAGATAGAGCCATTGTTGATTTCAGTTTTTCAAGGTCCGCTTCGTCAAACCGTCCATACCGTCCTGTACCGTATCTGTGTCCAAATGTTTTGACTTCAAGCCTGCGTCACAGATTTTTCTACACATGTTTGGTAGTGTTTGCACATGATATATATATATATGTTATTCTTATACTGTCCCTGTATATGGGTCAAATAATGTCTAACTAGGATATTGTTTCTGCTGGGTGATAACTTGAGAATTTTCACTGAATGTTTTGTATTTATTATATTTATGTGTGTTGAACAGCATCATAGTTTGCCTTCGTTTCCTTCCAGTGTTTCTGACTTTTTGCTGTATATCTCTGTGGACATCTTCCTGTAGGGTTGTATAACTTCTGGCAAACTTTTTAATGGAGAAAACTTATTTTGAGGCGCTGACTTGGCACAGAAGCATTTTCTGAAAACATCACTCTCTTCTAATATCTGTCAGGGCGTGTCAGTGAGCTGGAAACCTGGGCAGGGAACGCAGTGCTGCACATCCTTCAGGTGACGCGGTCACTAAATCTAAGCATAATGAGAAATCTCTCCGCGTTACTTTCCCAGAGTTTTTCAGACGACTAATGTTGTAGTGAATCCATGGCTACGTGCTCTATATTCCATCATACAGTTTGTGTGACACAGCCTCAAAAAGTCTCCAAGGGGGAAAAGTAGAGACTCCTTGTCCACCCCGGGACAATGGGAAACAAAACTGTCTCACGTCATGGCACACAACCATTCTTAGAACACCAGGATACAGAGGGAGGGAGAATGGAGCCACTGAGTCAAGCTAGACAGGTAGTCAGTGAGTTAGTCTGCAACATGCCGCCATGCATGACTTTTACCACTCAGCAAAGACCTTCAGCCTGCTGCATGCTGGAGCTGGCTGGTGTCACAGCAGTGTACTGGCACCGACTTCTGAAGAGCAGCCCCTCTGTGTTGATATGATCATAAACACTGATTAAGTTTCTTATCGCAAGCACAAGAAAAGAGCTGGGAAATAATTTGTTGCATCGATGCCAATAACAATAAATGCTGCGATACAGGAAGCCAACCTCCGTGGAGGTGTATGAGAGAATGTGACCACATCGCAAGGGTATTTTTGCTGAAAAGTGACACGTATAGCTCCAGGAAAAGGTTTTATCCCAAGAGCTAATGTATTGATTTCAACAACAACAAAAAAATGGGTCAACTATATTACTGTATTAAAATATAGGCATACATTTTTTGGTTTGGAAATCCGCAAACTATCTTAAAGAAATTGTTTGACATTTTGGGATGCATTTTCTTTTTAAAAATATATTTTCATACTGAGTTAGATATGAAGATCGATACCATTCTCATGTTTGTGTGCTTAGTATGGAGCTCAAGCCAGAAGGTGATTAGCTTAGCGTAGCATAAAGACTGGAATCAGGGGGAAACAACTACCCTGATACCCCGGGCAACTAAATCTTGGCACCATTTTGTCAACCCACCCAAGCTCATTTTTACCGACATGAAACCATCCTACAGCCACCTAAATGGGAGGAAAATCGCCCAATTTGGCAACATTTCTTCAGTTCCAGATCCAGTTATTTTCCGGTGCCGTGTCAACCAATCAGGGGCCACCAGGGAAAGCCGAACATATTACACACATACCGCTGTCGGGCGGAGTTAAGTGTGATGAGACTGTAGGCAGCGCTTTTCTATTTGTCATCGCACATTTCTGTTATAATGTATGATTTATGTGAGAGTGACAACTTAAACACACACACACACACACAACAATAACATTAACGATTTTTCATTAAAATATGTATTTCACAATTGGAATTGCAGGAGGGGCGGCGCCCCAACGCCCTTAATGGACCACACGCCACTGACCCTGACTCTATCTCTAAAGCTGTCTAAAGACATTCATGTGTGAAGCAAATTTCATGACAATCTATCCAATAGTAGACATTTCACTTAAAACCACAATGTCAACCTCACAGTGGCACTGGAAGAATACTCATTAGGATTCGTCCTCTGGGAACCATGAATGTCTGCACCAGATTTCATGGCAATCCATCCAACAATTGATATTTCAGTCTGGACAAAAATGGTTCGACCACCCCTAGAACCACATCACCAATGAGTTATTCACTGTAACTGTTTCTTTGTGAACAGCGGCTGGGCACTGTGAGTTCCTGGCAACCTAACAGTGACAACACAAGCTTATTTCCCAAAATGTCTAACTATTCCTTTGAAATATGCCAGGTAATTCTTTTTTTCTTGATCTTTCGTTCTTTTTTTTGGTCAAGTGGTTATATTCCACCTATTACCCAAATACATGGAAGTTTCTGACAGATTACTATTTATTCTTGCAGGAAAATACACATGGGTTTACCATGTCACCTTGAAGGAGCTGCGTCATAGACGCCACTATCAGGTGGTCATTCTTAGCATCTAAACGTGCTGAGAGATGCGGCCTCTTATCGGAGAGAGGAGCTCGCTCACTTAGCTGATTGCTGTGGCTCCAAGTCAACACCTGCTGTCACGTGGGCCCCTGAATACTGAGACCTTAAGTCTGTGGCATGCACCGTTTCCAAGGAATGTGTGTGTGTGTGTGTGTGTGTGTGTGTGTGTGTGTGTGTGTGTGTGGTTTCACGAGAAATGGTCCCCCAGACATCCTCCGTGTCTGTCTCTTTGTGAACTCTCTCCCGCAGTGCCCGCCTCACATTCAATCCCCCCACAAGCAGGAAGAGGAAGCTGAGTGTTTGATTGTGTGTAAGAGCCAAACACTGATCAGAACTTCTCCAGATTACCCCTCCTCTAATAACAAATGATGTCAACAGCATAGAGATGTGTGACAAATGGCACAGCTATGGTAAGTATGAGGAAATTTAATCATGATGACACAGAGCTTTTTCTGAGGCGTGTGCCCGTTATCCTTCCTTGTATTATATCACTACAATCCATTCAGCCTTTTCTTGTGAAATCACTAACTTGTCAGTTGTATTTTTTCCCCCCTTCAGGTCATGTTAAGGAATGTGACTGGAGAGCTGTGTCAGCCAGCTTTGATGATTCAAGACGAGGAGAGAGGGAACATTGATTTATTTTCCCAGCTGAAGACCCCAGGAGGCTGCTCCACTCTGGGGAACACTGACCCTCACCAGAAGCATGGCCCTCTGCTCTGTCAAGGCAGCACCACTTAGAACACACACTGGAAAACAAGCCACACACTGCGGGTTTTAGCCATGGCCTTAAAGCTGCACTTATCAATATTTCCATATGAACAAAGGGTCAAATGACTGTGTGTAATGTTAAAGAAGTCAATGAACCCACGGAGAATTATCAGCCGACCTGCAGCTCGCCTCAGCTGTACAGAGCTCCTCAAACATTACTGTTTGGGTTCAGTCTCACTGCTGTCATGTAGGCTTCTTTTTTCGGCAGACATTTTATTTTCATAGTAGGAAAAGCATGTTACTAATACCATTAACATTGTTGCTCTATTCTATCCAAGTGTCCCAGCATGCTCAATACCAGGACCCTGAAACCAAAGCAGCTAAATTCAGCCATCATGTCAATTTATTATTTACAGCTGTGCTTTTCCTACAGTGACATTTCAAAATGTCTTCTGTGAAAAAAAACCTATCCACCTTGTTTTCGGCATCAGGCAGCCGTTCATAGCCTCTGTACGCGACCTGCCCAGCACCAAACGCCATGCAGGAGAAGGCAGAGACGAGCTGGTGAACAGGAGTTGGTGGAAACCAAAACAGAGCTGAAAGGAGAGAGAACAGTGGACTTACATTCATCAGGTGGTCAGAGACACATCTAATGTTGCTTTGTGTCGCAGTTTGCTAACACGTTAGCCATAGCTACTTCATAAGGCCATAACATGTCAAAATGTGTGTGTGTGTGTGTGTGTGTGTGTGTGGGATGTCCTGCTTGCTGTGGATTTCTTTCTTATTCTTTTTAACACTTTATTCATCAGACATTGACATAAGATATCATCTCAAGATATCAATATGTACAAAAAGAGAAGAATCAGAATCAGAAACTCTTTATTGTCAAGTAACATACATTACAAGGAATTTGCCGTGGTCTGATGGTGCTGACAACAAATATGTAAAAATATAAAGGTAAAACAATGAGATAAGATAAATAACAAACAGTGCAGTGACCAAATAAAGTGTCCAGTAGGGGGTGGGTGCGTTAATGTAACGCAGGGGGTACAGGGGTGGTGTGTACGTTAATATAACGTATAACTTGTGTTATATGAGGAATGCTGGAAAGAAACAAGAAAACAAAACCTCAACATCGACATCAACATCTGAAACAGACAGATCACAATAAACCGAAAAAAACAAACAAACAAACAAACCAAACCAAACCAAACAAAAGCATAAAAGGTATTTAAGCATAGATAGGACAGACCATCAGTAGATGTATGGGTTCATAGTTTCAGGCCAGGTAAACTATTCACATAGTTTATTACTAGGTCCGTTGTTGTGGTTTCTGCCCCTGAGTGGCCATAAAGCAGATAAAACTGATTAATGCTGATCTAAAGATAACAGAGTTTTAAAGGGATCCTACACGCCAATTAAACTTTCAAGATGGCAGACATTAGTCAAATCTTGATGTAAGATTTTCCACAGCAGCTTTTTTGTCCACACAGAAATAATAACTTACAAGTAATCAAAATACAAATTTATAAGCTTTTAATCACCTTTTAAAAACAACTTGCTTTTAAAAGTAGTCTAAAATCTGTTTATGGCTCATTTCATTTACTGCAGCTATTTTCACACAACCTTTATTCCAGGTCTGAGAGCCTTAACACCCACATATTCTTTCATTGTGTGCGTGTCGTCAGGAGGAATTATTCCTGCGGCACCTGCTGAACGGACTCCCGGCTGCTTGGTGTCATTAAAAAGGGAAACCCTCAGCGTTGCCTTCAATAAGCACAGATCATTTCACTTGCATTGCCACACACCCACCGATTTGTCACAATACATGCTGCTGCACACGTTCACATACAAGAAAATAAAGTCTTAACAGCACACATCACACACCAGCCTCTGCTCTTCCCATGCGTAGTTGCTCCCTGGTGTTTTGCCCCAGCTTCAATGAAACTGTCAGGTTATAACCTCCACCACTCATGCACATCCCTCCTACACGGCTTTAATAAGTAAAAGCACAGCGTGCTCCTTTGTCTTGCCCGGGGGCGTGTTGCTTCTTCACATACATGTGAGGTGTATATTTAGAATAGTTGTGCGTAACAGTGGGTGTTGCGTGGGTGGATGTGGAGGAGTTACTTTTAACACTGGAGCCAATGGCCCACGTTCCACAAAAAAGCAACCACACATGCATGGGCTGAGATGTGTCAGCGTAGACACATGCACAGCTTCACAGAGAATAATTTACATGCACACACACACACATGCTAAAACAGAGAGTGTGTTAGGGAGAGGGAGATAAACCCCAGATGCACCGGCTCCCACTCCCACCCCTCCCTGCATAGGAAACCCCAGCATGCAGACACAGTCCTGCGTGATGCTGCAGCGATGGATTATTTAAACATGGGTTCTCCTTTTCACTCCATTTACACAGTTTTGTGGCATTCAGAGAGCTTCGGAGCAAACAAATGCATCAAGCAGAGCACGTGGATAAGAGTGACGCTTTGTAAATGTATGCATGCTATTTTAGCTCCTCTACTGGAGCATTTTCATTTGTTCCCCCTTTCTGTTTTCTGTTGCTGAAGCAGGTGAGAGCTCACAGCGGGGGAAGCCCTCCTCTCTCTCGCTCGCTCTCTCCAGCTCATCAGCATGCGTCCTTTAATCACTTGCACATATTCATTATTCACCTCCCACCGGCTATGAATTATTCAACACTCAAATTTCCACATGAGAACAGTGAGAGAAGACACGAGGAATGCCTGCTCCCTGTCTTTACTCTTCCTCTCTCTCATCCTCCTCCTCTCCCTCCTCCCTCCGGCTCAGTCTCCCTCTCTCATGCACCATTGTCACTCTGGCACAGAGAGGACAAAGATGGGGAGAAATCACCCGCTCCGATCCGTGTGCATGTAAACAAACCAGTAACTCTGTTCATAAGAGAAGAGCAAAGTGAATGCATTTCAAGCAAGTGTACCACATGTGAGAACAGAGCAGATGTAGACAACAGAGTAACATGTGCTGCAGTTCTTTAAAATATCCGCAGTGCTTTGATTCTAATGCAAACAATTCCTCATTTACTCATTTGAATAATAATTAATCAACCAAGTATGGCACAAAAATATGAGCAGCTAATAGTAGTACACCTGCTTCCTGTCACTAAAAGTGATGAGGCGTCCAAATGCACAGGAAAGGTCGCTGACCTCTGCTCTGCCCTGCTCCCATGACAGCTATTACGTTTCCCTCCACAGCCCCAGCCACCTGACCTGTGATGACCATTAACGTGCCGCGGTGAAACAGTTAATCTTTAGCTGGTGGTGTCCCTCACCTTCACAGGTGGCTGTGAAAACAAGATTGTGCACAAACAGGACACTGATGTCGTTTTGCCTGGAATTTTGCTGAGATATTGAAAATGTTGTAATCCATAACTATTCTCTCTAAAAATAACCCTGTTTCTCGGGGTCAGCTGCCATCATGCAGTGTATCTTCTTCACCCTGGGAAGGGAGGCGGTTGGGAATTGGAATTAAAAATCGATCGACGTCTGTGTGCCTGTGCAGCTGCGGCTCTCACGCCTCACACACCATTATGGTGTCATACATCTGTGTTACTGTGTCCACTGGGAGCAGCCTGCACCAGTCTGCTGTTATGTCATGTGCAGGAGATGGTTTTTTTTTTTTTTTACATTTTTTCATTCACAACAGATCAATTGCAGGATAAAAATCCTGGGTTCCAATATAAGTGCCAGCTCTGACAGACACTTGGTGGTCCCAGCAGTATAATCACGCAGCTGAAACAGGAATAACCTCCTCACGCTCAGCTTTACTGCAGGAAAGTAGCCGTTAATAAAACGTAGAGGAGAGAGCAGCAGATCTCCGCTGAGGTGGTGGCGGTTCTGCAGGCTCCTGATCACAGCCGGGGCTTTGGCAGTGTGAAACCTTGGCACAGAGGGAGGCGCAGCAGGATTTAAGGGATGACTTCCTACTCTGTCATGCATGCGCCCACACAGCCAATCTGCCACTACTGCTATCTGACTGAGCCTCCCAGGACCCTCAATGCAGCTACACCCTTATTTGGGCTTCCTCCCTTTGCCCCACACTCGTATCTCTGGAGGCAGACAATGGTGCATGATATAATTTCAAAAAAATGCACAATAAAAGACCTGGAATATGTCAAGTCAGCACATAGCAATTTAATCTTTATGCAGAAACATGATGACACTATGAATATTATATCTACAGTGAATAATGTAACAACTTCAAGAAGAAGCTAACTTCATCTCTTCTATGGACTCCTGCCAAATCTCTGCCATTAAAATGTTTGTTTTAGCTGCTAGAAGGTCACATCAAAGACCGTCGAACCTATCACACCTGACTGAATTCCAACTGCTTCCTGCATCGCACCCTCTTTTAGCAACACATTTACACACCCATTCAACTCACTTCATAATCTATTAATATAGATGTGTTCAGTATTTTAATATAGATACATGTGCTCAGTATTTTACTACATGACAAGAGAACTTTATTCTCTCTTTAGGTTTTATTATGCCGTTTATTGTACTGGACAGTCTAGATACAGTAATTACAGGTTGCTGGAAACACTTCAGGCGTTGCAACACAACCCGTTTGTGTTGAACTAAGGACTTTACTGCCTGGACAGACGATGTGGAGGAAGAAAGCACACAGCAAGCTGTCTCAATGACCGGTTTCACCTTGTAACACATGTTCACTGGGCACAACTTGTGGTTCTAGCAGAGAGGCTAAAGAAAACCCTCCTTCCTTCTGCTCTGACTGACATTGGCGAGTAAGACATAAAGGCACAGTGCAAAATGAAAATCCCTTCTTCCCTTTATTTAGCATTTTATTTCCTTAAAATCTCCCATGAAATCCCCACAGATCCATTTGAGGGATATCCTGTCAATCAGAGGATTTAGAGTAATATACTGACAAGCTAGTTTGAAGAGTTCAGGGGCAGAGCCACATGATTCAGGGTCCTTATCAGATGTGCCACCAAGCAGACATGTTTATCCAAGTGGACACTCTGGACAATGAGAAGAGACAGGATGCAGAGAACACTATAGGAAACACACAAGTACATCCGCACTGCATTGGAACCAGTTCATTAGCAGCAGTCTGTTTCTGTTAATCTGTTAAACAGTGGACTACTATTATTAGACATGTTTTAAATAAATGGACAACACAAATTGCTAGACCACCTTAAACCATAACAGAACTTTATTCATAGAGCACTTTCCAAAACAAAGTCACAAAGTTCTTTACACGGTTGAACCAGGATTAAGACGAGTTAAAACGGTGTGGTAGCATGAATTAAAAGCTTTTTCAAAAGTTGCCCCTGACTGCAAAAGCAAAAGATGACTGGACTACTTGCTGTTTGGTAGATGGATATCATGACTGTTTACATACTCCACCAGATAAATCGCTGTTAAGATTTGTAATTATGTTCTACCACAGTTCATTCTCAAAACTGAATGCAAGCCATCAATGAAGAAACACGGCCGATATCTAATCTACTTGTGGATGTTATCAGCGGATATAACATGTCTGACTTTTAACTACGTCTGAACAAAATACAGACTGAGATAAGGACATTAAACTATCATATCAATGTAACTGACACAGAATGTACTGTGCTGGTTGCATTTTGCACCTTGGGGCAGACTGCTCTACTTTTATACTGCTGCACTCTGCACTTATCTCGCTGATCAATCCGAGCATGTCAGATCTGAGGCTGTTACTACTCCCCACAACTGAACACGTCAGTGTTGCCTTTCTCCACTGATGTGGTGGCAACAGGGGCGCAGCAGGCCTCGTGAAAAGCAGATCAGCAAAAACTCTGGCTTTGGGGACTTGTGCCCCCCTTTATTCTCTCTTTCTCGCCCCCTATATTTCTCGCTCCCCCTCGTTTACTTATCAATAATGCATGGATGAACACCCTTTCAAAACCGTTTTTTACTGCCGACTGCTTTTTATTTTTTGCCGACCAACAAACTTATTCATAACAAAATGTAGGAACAAGTTTAACAGCAGGTCAACTATGAAAATAAAATGACAGAGTGAGATGGGGGGAATGAAACAAGGTCATGTGTAATTAGCTGCAGCAGAACCTAAAATAACTTGTACTCTGAATGTCAGAAAGATGACGACTGATGAGCTCCTCTTATAGCGTGTTTTTATATTTGATTCACAACTAGTTAACCACACTCTAAATAAGGTAGAAACATGATCCTGTGATAATACCTGTTTAATCAGTGCAACGTACAGTAACAAAAGCGACCAGCAATATACATCCGTTCATGTTGATCCCACAATCACAGGCTGCCTCGTTAAATGTAAATGCAAGTGACAACAATGACAATTTGACAGGCTGTAAAGGACAGAGAGGATTTTTAGACAACAAAGTGATCTGATGGGTTGACATGTTTGCCAAAAGCTAAGCCGTCCTTGCCTCATTGCGGTCAGACGTGGCCATGACCTCTGTCAGCTTTTTTTCTCGGTCAAGGTTGCGACTTCTTTTCGGAACCCACGGCTCCTCTGAGCATTGTGAGGGCTTTTTTGGCTGCATGTCTCTGTCTCAGAGAGGCTGCAAAGATGGTAAATATGTGGGAAAACAAACACGTGCATGGGTGAAAATCCAATACACCACTTGATTCTTTTCTTTTCTTAAAGGGCTATAAGTCAGTGAGGTTTGGTTTGAGGTAGAAATGTAGAGATGTGCTTTCACTCCTGCGACAAAAATCTGAAGACGTGACTGAGTTGGTGGGAAGGAGTCAAAGCAATGTGGAAAAATGTCATGCTGCAAAAGTGAGAGCAGGAGCCTGCAGAAGAGAGCAGCTTCCTGTGAAGCCTGGTGGAACGACAAGAGTGATCCAAACAGGTTGTGGGTGGCAACTGAGAGTCAAGTCATTTGTTGCTCTGTGAAGCATTTTAGAACCAACCGGTGTCATTAGAGCTATACAGAAATGCGCATAGCAGTTGGAAATGCGCAGGATTTGCCACTTAAAGAAATGCAAGCCATGATGGTTACTACTTTATCATTAAAGTTTTTTTGTTTTGTTTTTTTTACCTTTTACAGCGAAGGACAACACTTTTATCAGATTGTGGTTATAAACTTGAATACTTCTTGAAACTTTAAACTAGATTTTTGCCGCAGGAATCTGTAATCCAGGGATAGGTATGTTGAACCAGACATCACTGACATGGGGTGGGAACCACAGGAATAGATCCAAAAATAGATTTAAAGATCCCAAATGAATTGGTGGGAAAATGACTTGGGACAGACTTCGCACAGGAAATTAACACTGAACTCACCATTAACCTTTCATTAATTCAGGCAGATGGCAGCGTTATGGATTGTTTGGATGGGTTTGTCACTCTGTGAAGCACTTTACATTACAAACCTGCCTTGTTTGTGCTTTAGATGCACAGTAAATTATACTTTGACAGCATAACTTTAACAAAAAAAATAAATAAATCCAACATTAAATTCAGTTGATTAGCTCAGTGTCTTGGGAGTAGAGTGTTCCAACTCCGGTATGTCACTTGGTCAATGTGAAATGTTTTGATTTAATGAGAAAGCATGCTCCCCTAGAATGAATCAGAACAAAACATTTTGGAGGGGAACCAGGGGGTCATAGGGTTAAAGAAAATGGCAGACGTAAATCAGAAGTAAAAAGAAAAAGAAATACAGAGAAAGTACTGTGCCTTTCAGTCCCTCTGGGATTAAGAAGTTATGTGGGAAAAGAAAGTACACATCAGTCTGTGGCAATCAGAGATGGGAAATATACCTGGATCAGACATAAGCCAACGTCCCATGCAAACCAAAACTGGATTGAAGCATGTGTGGTTCCACTGAGTGAGACTAAAGTGTTCAACATCAACTTGACACATCCAGTTCATTGTCAAAAACTACAACTGAAGACTTACTGTACGTAACACTTTGAACACATTTATTCAATTCAGTGGCTCTCAACAGAACTTCACGTGTGCAATGGGGCTAACATCCCAGAAAACCTTCAAAACTGAAAAGCTACAACAAATACTTGAAAATGTTGCTACCGCTTTTGTTACGGGTTTGTCCTTATGTCAAAAAACAGACTAAAATAAAAAATCTACAATACAACTGTTATGTTTCAGTGTCATAATCCTGTTCTCAAAAATCTGCAGAAATTCGGTTACACAGTTCTGAACCTTTGAAGTGGGTTAACCTGACCTTCACTACGCACCATTCTCTTCAGATACACTTGCTGTGTAGCACCAGTAATAAAAACTATACAACAATGCTGGGAAGACAAAAGTGCAGTTAAAATTTTACTCCTTTATTAACAAATTCACTGTTGAGAGATTACAGAAAATGAGGGGAGAAACAGATGGGGAATGACAAGCAACAAATGTCCCCAAGCGGGAAGACCCAATCAAGGGACGCTGCAGTTCATGGTCAGAGCCTTAAACCCCTAGGCCACCAGAGCATCTCGAGCCTTTGTGATTTTACACTACAACCTGCAACTGACGCAAAACTGAGCCCGACGTGGACACAAGACATCAACCACTGCCTCATAAATTGGCAGATATAAACATTACTATCACTATGTTTGTGAAGAAGTGGATAGTTTTGAATGGAGTTTTGCGGTACACATCTCCTCAGATCCCAAAGTATCCGCCCAGCTTATTCAGCATCCACAGTCAGGGCTGGATAAACAGTGTGTGGTAATTTCATTCATTGCAAATTTGTTTGTGAATGTACACCACTAAAGCACATTATCAACTCAGTGGGTACTGCTTTATTATATGGTGCACGTTCCTGAATAAATTTGTGTTTAACCATAATTTCCACAAACAAGGGGTCACAGGGAGCCCAAAGCTCATTTTCTAGCCCAGGGTCCCTTAGAAGGTTAATCCATGTGCTGAAAGGAAATCTGGGGATGTGCAGGTTATTGCCCACTTTCACACAGTCGGTGAACTGATGCTTCTGCGCTCTGCCTGTGCGGGTGTCTGGCGCCATCTTGTGTCGTTTAGTCACTGTCGCATCAGTGTATGATGACTTAAAAAAAAAAGGGGGATGTAAAAAATAATGTGGCCTAAGAACACAGTATTAGTTCCCTCTTGTTATGGATTATTAATTCTGTTTGTGACGACCCTGACATTTGGTCCCTGGCTTTTAATTCGGTGGGAAAGGAAGACACAACGCTGCCTTCATGTATCGTCTTAAGATGCTTCCTGTGAAGTACAACTTCCAGAAACATTAACAATATTGAATAATAAAACACACAATAAACAAATGATTGGATCGGGTATAATTATGTCATTATGTCACTTTTTTGTTTGTCTTTTTAATGATAACGTGTAGCCATGTTGAGTTCACCGCCTAATCGAGAAATGTCCGACAGTAAGCGAAGGCAGCAAATAAAAAGCTGCTCTGCGGTCACGTGACTGCAGAATAAGTAATGTGACTGAATCAGCAGCAAAACCGCGTCGTCACTGACGCGACTTGCTCAGGATGGTGTTACCTGGCGGGCTCGCGGTTCTCCGGGCCCTGTGCCTGTTTGCCGTGTTTGACGCGGTGTGTCTGCTGGACTCCGGCATGCTCTTCCCCCGGGAGTCTTCCTCCAGAGAGGTGAAGGAGCTGAACGGGCTGTGGGGCTTCAGGGCTGACAAGTCTCCAAACAGGAACCAGGGCTTCGAGAGGGCATGGTACAAAAGTCGCCTGGCAGAGGTGAGCAGGACAGTAGCTAACAGTGGACAGTACAGTATAAATAAAAACAAAGACTTGATTTAACAGCAACTCTGACAAAATGAAGCAGGTCACTTGTTTGAAAGTTAGAAAAGTTTTTGAAAAGGCCCCTCACCTATATCTATCTATCGACTCTAATCATAGTCACTGGCAGTGATCTGCAAAAGGGTACATTTCAGACTGATACTGTAAATCAGAACCCTGAATAATCATCCAGCCAATACATAGCATACAACAGGTCTGCAGAAACTTACAGCCGAGCATCACGCCACAGAAGATGAAGACTGTGAATTAAGATGATTATTTATCATCATATGACCAACGTAATGTAAGTTTAACACTCTCAAGTTCACATAGCTTATTGAAACATAATTATAATACCACTGGAGAGTGTTCCCAAAGCAAAGTCTACTCTTTCTCCTTCTCAGATTGTGTAATTTTAAAGACGTAAAAGTATCCAGTATATCCCAAAAAAAACAACCATAATAAAATGAAGACAAATACAGTCATTTGTAACTCCCTGTTATCATGTTGTTATTGTTGGTGTTTATTATTACTTATATAAGTAAATATTGTCTATTTTGTTGTCTTATTTTCCCTAGACTGGCCCAGTGATTGACATGCCAGTTCCTGCCAGCTACAATGACATCACCCAGGACCCCACACTGAGGGATTTCATTGGCTGGGTGTGGTATGAGCGAGAGGTGGTGGTGCCCGCCCGCTGGGTCGCTGATGAAGGAACGAGAGTGGTTCTGAGAGTGGGAAGTGCTCACTATTATTCAGTAGTGGTGAGTGTCACAAATACAAAAATAAGTCACCTGCATGACTTATTGCATTTTGGATATATGACACTCACCCCTTGAAACCCACATCTTGTAATAATGCGATCAAGCTCATTTGGAATCATTGTCTTGCAGTGGGTGAACGGGGTGAAAGTGACGGAGCATAAGGGCGGCCATCTTCCTTTTGAGGCTGAGATAGGCAGTTTAATCCGCAAGGACCCAACTATGCCGTGCAGGATCACCATCGCTGTCAACAACACGCTGACTCTGGAGAGTCTTCCTCCAGGAATCGTCCAGTACATGGATGACCGCACCAAGTAACCTCATTGTTTTAGTTTTTTAATGAATACGAAAGCTTAAATTCATTTGTTTGCTCACTTCTCTGAAGCAACGCTTTGATTTGCTCCGATTCACATGTTTAAAATCATTTATAACTTCTTTTATAATGGGAATTAAAGGGCAGATTTTTCAAACCTACAAGTTTTTCAAGCTAATTCAAACGTTAAACAAATCACAAAACTTTCCCTTTCAGTTTTTGAGAAAGTAATAAAGTTAATATCTTGTTTTTACAGATTTTAACGTTAGTGTGCATTGTGCCGTGTTAGAATGGTGACATCCCTTCAACTGCTTTCACCACTTACACCTTAACTGAAGTGATATTTCACCTCATCTTGGTTACTTACACCTCAACTGACTCTTCAACTACTTTTAGGTGCTTTCATTTCAACTCTTGCTGCCATACAAATACATTTGGAAAGCTCCACTTGCGATTTCCAGTGTTTTTAACAGATTTTTTTTCATTCAGAGAATGTAGCCTTTTCTAGTTTGCTGTAGTGTTTGGGTGAGTTTAAAATGTGAGTCAGTGAGATAATGAAGACATGTAATTGCTCAACAGGTATCCTGAAGGCTTTTTTGTGCAAAACATCTACTTTGATTTCTTCAACTATGCTGGTATACATCGTCCTGTCTTGCTGTATACCACTCCTAAGGCTTATGTGGATGACATCACTGTTGTGACTGACTTTGTGGATAACATTGGTAAATGAATACAGTGATACCACTCATTTACACATTTTCAAATAATCATTTGCACCAAAGCATTTGGAAGAGATTAAACTGGCAGTTTACAAAAATCACATGTAGCTTTATTGAGCGAAGAGACGGGTTTCTGATTGTTCATGTCTTTTTTATGTTACGCTGTTCACAGTGTTGTTTCCCCTGTGTTTCAGGTCTAGTCAAATACAAGGTATCAGTCCAAGGTGATGCCACAGCCACCCTGACGGTCACTTTGATAGACAAAGATGGCCACTGTTTGGCCTCCTCCAGCGAGCCATCTGGAGTGCTCAAAGTAGTTGACGTCAAGCTGTGGTGGCCGTATCTGATGCACGAGAATCCAGGTTATCTTTACTCTCTGGAGGTGAGACAACATGTTCACGTACATGTCATGAAATGGGTGTTGGAGATGTGGGATTCCTTTTAGTTCCCACGTGTTGAAGTGAAGGGGAGATCTGTTGAGCTGAAAGTCAGGGTTGTGCCAGAGGGAGGCGTAAATGCAAGGAGTCGTTTGTGATTTGCTAGTTTTAAAGGTTTTCCACCAGGCTGTCAGAGTTGAGGAAACGAGGGGATTTTTGAATCAATAAAGGGAGACATTTTAATGTTGTTGCTTCCTGCTTGTTCTAATGTAATCCAAGACTTATGAGCCGGGTTAGAGTGGATCCATTTAACAAGGTACTGTAATTGGTTTGCCAGATAGTAATGGAGAAGATGAGGTGCATCTAGAGCCGCCCCTACGAGTAATTTCCTGTTAAGTGGAGAGACTGAATTTGGATGTAGATGTGTGATATGATAAAGCAGTAGTGGGTATTCAGCACAATGTCTTCCATTTACAGTGTCTTCTGAAAGAGATGCGAGACATTTTTTTTTTCCTGACTTCTGCACTTTAACATCTAGGTTCGCTTAGTGGCAGCCAATGAGGATGTGTATACTCTACCATTTGGCATCCGCACAGTCAACGTTACCAGCACCCAGTTCCTCATCAACAACAAGCCCTTCTATTTCCATGGAGTCAATAAACACGAGGACGCTGATGTGAGTACCACTAGAGGGAAGCAAAAGCATTATCAAAAGACCCTTTGAAGCAGCATATCTGTCTCAGTCTCATGAGACATTTCTGACAACAAACAGGAAATTTGGTAGAAAAAGTGGATCCAGTTCAATAATCCAGTCCTCCCTACCTCTGTTTACCTTGTTGTAGATTCGAGGTAAAGGCTTGGACTGGCCCCTGATTGTCAAGGACTTTAACTTATTGAAGTGGTTGGGGGCCAACTCGTTCCGCACCAGCCACTACCCCTATGCTGAGGAGATCCTACAGATGTGTGACCGCCATGGCATCGTGGTGATAGACGAGTGCCCGGGGGTGGGCATCAAAGACATGTAAGCGTCACAGCTCACGTCTTCGTGACCTTTGGGTGTGTTTGACGGTTCAGAGTGGTCAACAGGGTGAACAGTGACCTGTTCACCCTGTTGACCACTCAGAAACAGGACAGAGACGGAGGACAGACTTGACAGACGTGTGGCGTCCATCACCACTACTCTTGATAGCCTTGTTAAATTGGAGCAACAAACTTGTCCCTGTCTAACACTGTTACAAGTCAGGTGTGTCCTCCCTGTTCTTGCATGCATATGTTGACGGAGTGTTAGCTTCGTCTCGTGGGCTGGTTTTGAGACAGTAAACCTGAAACATGTCCCCTTTTTTTTGTGCCTTGTCGATGTAGCCGCAGTTTCGGGAACGCCTCCCTGACCCATCACCTGGCTGTCATGGACGAGCTTGTGCGTCGGGACAAGAACCATCCATCTGTGGTCATGTGGTCAGTAGCCAATGAGCCGGCTGCAGAGATGCCTCCGGCTGAATACTATTTCAAGTGAGTACCCGTCAATTTGTTTAGATGTGAAGTACTGAACGGATCCACGCGTCAAATATTCATTCATACACAAACTGACTGATAACCTATCTGCTCCTTCACCTGTATGTCCCTCATCTGTGCCTTGTTGTTGACATTCTTAACTGTATTTGATAGAGATAGATAGAGCTTTAAACTGTCTGTATGTGTGTCAGGCAGTAAGATCATGAAGCTGCCCTGAACAGCAAGAGCTCAGTAGTAGCTTGAGGCTTCAGGAAGACAAACGGGGCAGACAAATTCTCGACTGCCTAACTACCCCACCCATCAAGTCAAGTGTGTGTGTGTGTGTGTGTGTGTGTGTGTGTGTGTGTGTGTGTGTGTGTGTGTGTGTGTGTGTGTGTGTGTGTGTGTGTGTGTGTGTGTGTGTGTGTGTGTGTGTGTGTGTGTGTGTGTGTGTGTGGAACAAAGTGTAACAGACTTAAGCAGTTTCTTCAGATTACACATGTATACAACAGAAGTGTTTTGTGAAATAGTAGTGATTATCTAACATTGTAATCATAACAAACTTGCAGTGTAATCAAGGGTGCTTTTTGTTTGTCTTACAGGACATTGATAAAACATACCAAAGCTCTGGACCCTATCCGGCCCGTCACTTATATCACAGCCAGTAACTATGCCAGGGACAAAGGGGTGAGTTTTTACAGTACTCACTTCAATGTCATCAATATGCCAAAGTGAAAAGCACATTGATTGTTTGTCATATTTATTATTTGAAGCATTAGTTGTAATTATTTTGTACTGATGCAAGTGATGTCAATACCTGATTTCTTTTTTTTTTTTTTTTCTTTTGCAATGTTAAAAGTTTTTGTTGTAGCTTGAAGAGCAATTTAGCACCAACTGAAAATCTTGCTTTTGCTAACTTCTCACCTCGCTGCAGTGATGTAATGTGTACTCCAGAGTGTTTGTGGGATTACATGTGCAACAGAGCACACTTCTGGCCACACCCAACCGCACCCATCAGTTTTCAGAGGTGAAAAACACCAGAAACTTCCAACCAAGGGAGAGAAACAGAACACTGCCTTTCAGTCTGCTGTTACTCCTCAAAACTCATTTAACTAAACTAAAAAAAAGAAAAAAGGTTTGCTGCCTACAAGCAGAACTTGTGAGATACTAACAACTCCCATTTTAAGGTCAGATACTGAAACTTTTAATTTGTTTAGATCAAATATCAAATGCAACATATGCTTGATATTATCATTTTTGATCCTGCTGACATGGCCTGAATTGTGCATCAAGGGACAACAACAAAAACATTTTAAAGCCCTTGAAAAATTGCAATTGAAAAGTATTTTCTGTAACATTAAATATTCATGACTAAATAAGCAACAATCAAAGTTAACCTCTGGGGAAAAAATGCAATAACAGTAAGATTTGATTGACAGATTGCTGGCAACACAAACAAACAACCCCATAACTGTCATCAGCTCCACCCATGTCAAACCAGTGAGAAGGGCACAGACTAAACAACTCAGACAGAAATATAATATGTGAAATGACGGAAACTGTTCAGACTTTGGCAGAATGAGTTAAGTTAAGTGAAGGTATCCTGCTGAGCTTCAGAGGGTCATCTGTTTGAATTCTGAAGCTCGTGTTGGCCCGTTGTTGTTGTTGAGTTGTTGACCTCAGAATTGTTCACATTCCTGTGCTGTGAGGAATCTCTTCCAGGGTGTAGGTAGTTGCTTGAAGGCACTGGTTAGTTTGCAGCCAGCTGTAGCCTGGGTGAATACAGTACCTCTGAATTTAATTTTCAATATTGGAAAAGATGGTAAACGTGGCTACAACATTCATTTTCGTGTTATGGGAATAATGGTTCATATTTTGCCTCATAACAGATAATTACTAGAAAGAGCCTTGCTTGATTATGAATGAATAAATCAATGTACAAAAAGAGGTTGTTATCACAGCCTTTATTTGTTATTTATGTTTGAAAAAAAAAAACTGATCAAACAGAAGGAAAGTCATGGACGTGTATCTCTTCAAGTCACATTCTGTCTTTTCTCTGGTCCCAAGGCTCCCTATGTGGATGTAATCTGCGTGAACAGTTACTTCTCCTGGTACCATGATCCAGGCCACATAGAGGTCATCCCCATCCAGCTCAACACTCAGTTTGAGAACTGGTATGGAAAGTACCAGAAGCCCATCATCCAGAGCGAATATGGAGCAGATGCCGTGCCAGGACTTCACAATGTGAGGATTCACATACACACGCATCAGATTACCCGACTGTAGTGCACCAGCAATGAATTTCCGATTTTGCGAAACCTGTTTCTCCACACGTGTCTTAAGAGATTCTGATTGCAGCACATTTAATGTATTTAATGTTAATGCCCGGGGTAAGAAGCTGTCTTTTCACTCTCCAGGATCCACTTGTGATGTTTACTGAGGAGTACCAGAAGGTGGTCCTGCAGAGCTACCACAGTGTGTTTGACCAGAAAAGGAGTCAGTATGTCATTGGTGAACTCATCTGGAACTTTGCCGACTTCATGACTGCCCAAGGTACTGCAGCTGCAGATCATAAGAACCTGCAGAACCAGAACTGCTGTCACCTCTCCCAGTTTATACACCAGTATGCTGTGTGCTATTTATATTTATTTCCCTACATGACTACAGTACATTGAGGGTTCTGTTATTGCTATAGACAGGGACGTTTTTAGGCAGAGGCAAGCGAGAAGATGAAAAAAGTCACACTGACATTTAATGCGCACAAAACACTGAGACTACAGGCAGAAGGACACTCTTTTAGGGCTGATGCTCGCTGTCAACACCTCACCTCCACCAGGAAGATTCATAATAGATCATGTGCTCAGGTGCACCATCAAGTCTAGTCATGTAATAGTCAGTATGTTTAACAAACGATCATCTACACCCTGAAATTAAAGTAAAGTAAGGTACAGCGAGTACAGGTGCAACAGTTAGTTAGATGGACAGAAAATTAATCCATTCTGATAATCAATTAATGAAAAATGACAAAATTCACTGGTTCTAGCTTCTCAAATGTGGAGGAGGAGGAGATTGTGAAAATGTTTTTTCTAGTTTCTTATGTTACATAACATTTTCCGAACATGACTAAACCAGGATAAGTCATAACGGACTATTGTGCATGTACAGTAAAATTACTAATTGACAGACGATGTTGGCAAGATGAAACGGACCAGAAGTTGAGTGAAGTTGAAAAAAAGTTACATTTAAAATAATAAAAATAAAACCTTATTTATTACAATGAAAAGATCAATACCCCAGAGGTGCCAGTGGACGTCTCGCCAAGGGCAGCAGAATGTCCAGAAACAGCCCTGTCTGTACAAATGGTGTAGAAATGGCCTACAGGAGGTGTGGCCGTGGCACTGATTTCTTTCTCGGCCCCCTTGTCCCTTGGACTGACTAATCAGAACATCAGATGACAGAGCTATTTTTGCCCACTTCTAACTACTTATACCTTTATCTATAGATGTAGCGTTCTTGCTGTTGGCATTTACAAAGCAGTTTACTCAAAAATTTAAAAAAATCAGTCTGCATATTGAACTGACTAAAGGCTTCTGTTTTTGCGCTCTGTGCATGACGAGGTTCTTGTTGATGCCTCTTGTGTCTGCAGGGATCACCCGTGTGGTGGGGAACAAGAAGGGCATTTTCAGCAGGCAGAGGCAACCTAAAGCAGCAGCATTCATCCTGAAGGAGCGGTACTGGAGACTGGCAAATGAAACGGGCAGACTACCTCCTTGGACCAAGTACCCCTGCTCATTCTGACACCCTCCACTTGGCACATGAACCTAGTCCAGGACAGGAAAAATGCTGGTAAAAGTCGGTTTCTTGAACTTCTTTGTGAACAAAAGGTCAAACCACCATGAAACACAATTTAGCTGTGCTATTCCTGTGGTCTGCAATGTCAACCAAACCACTGACGCTGTAATCTGGGGTTTTCCAGCAATCTGGAACATTTTCAGAACATAACATTTTTGTAAAAAAATTAGCCTCTAGTGCCTCAACAAGGGTGCACATTCACATTTAATTATAATTGTGATATGGTTTTCTTTCAGATACACCTGAGTGTAACAATTAACTCAGCTGTGACAAGATATTCTGACAGATTTGTGAGGTGGTGCTTTCCATTAATGTCATAAAAAGGTCGAAAACCAATCAATATCTTCTTCATCAGTGATTAGCTCTGACCTTTCCTCCACATATGATATGAGTACACCTGGCAGAGAAAGCACGTCACATTACAAAGACACAAATAGAAGGGAGTTACCACACCATGCCCTCTTATTTTGTGATGTGATGTATGTATTATGTGTTTGAGGACAGAGTTTCTAAAATGAATGTTTTAGCAGTTTGATGTAACAACTGTGTTGGAGGCATCTGTCATTTCTTTGCATTGTGCAACCAATCTGACTGTATTTTAGCTATTTTCAAGGATACAAATACATGTAATGTTAATGTGAATCACAATGCTGCTTCTAACGTGTTTTATATATGAAAATCAGGATGGGAAAAAACTTATTAAAATAAAATATTAAAGACAAAACATGTACTCTATATGTAAACTGTATTTCTTTTTACCCAACACACACCTAAAGGGTTAAGTGATGTGTTGAATGTTGATGGTGGCATGACAATCAGACTGTCGGTGACGCTGCTCGTACCCTCATCACATGACTGACCTTTGTGTTACAGCTGAACAAATACTGAATATTTACACTCTGCTTTAGATTTCTTTCAAGCATGCACAAGACGTAGACATTTTATAAAATCTATCTCACAACCAAACATATATGAAAAGCAATAAAAACTGCCTTTTGAGGTCCTTTTTTCCCCAAGTATTCATAATGCTTCCTTGGATCTGGTCCAGCTGTAATTGCTGTTTAAACATTAATAGTTGCACAACTAAAGATTAGTGTGTCATTAAACACAATTCTCTTTCAACAACTTAACTTCCAATAAACTGAATCTGTATCAGCACTGATACTGGCCTAAAGGAACGGAGTATCAGCCAGACGTGACTGATCCACATTCAGCCCTTAAGGTTTAGACACATGGCTCGCTCAGCAACTGGAGAGATACTGTATACGTTCACATACTGCTTTTTAATATCCTGTCGTATAAGCTCGGCGTTCGATAGCATTTCCCTGCATCTGCATCCAGTATTGATTTCAGTTACTGAATCTGAACATGTATTAAATCTATCAGCTTTCAGAAAACCATGATGAGAACATGTTAAATGTTAAAATAAGAACTTAAACATAAAGATTGATAATCAAAGTACTAAAATCCAACCATTGCCTGATTTAGGAAAATGACTTTAGCTAAATGCTAACACAAAGAGGACATTTAGTGCTAAAAACACTTCGATAAGATACTCACTTGATTTGTGTAACTCACAGTGCTGAAGCCTGATGAACTTTAGATCAACTTTGGAATTAATTTTTACAAACAGGAGGAGGACTTAGGATTTTGCCCCCCATCACTTCCTCTAGAAGCACATTAGGAGGGGGCCTCTTAACGGGCCAGTATGAACAGGAGGAGGAATGATTACAGCAAACAAAACCTGTTTCAATATTCATCTGGACACCTGACTATTGTTTGTAGTCTGTTAAGACAGACTTGAAACCTATCCGTTAATGTCATAGTAACAAAATCGTATTAAATTAAGCAGTGATCCCCCTTTAGTTTAGTCACTCTTACTATGTGTTTATCATTCAAAGAACTTTTCGTGACAGGTCGTTTCAGAGGGAATGTTTTAATGGTAGATCATTTCCACATGACAATGACACAATTAAAAATGTTCTCGTCAACCTTTTCCACAGTTTTCCCTTAAAGTAAGCTGGATTTAAACAGATTCTTTTTTTTGCACCCTCCTACCATTCATGTAACACTTTTCCATGTAAGAAAATACAGCATTTTAAAACATATTTGGCAATACAGAAGCAAACCCAGTAAGTTTTCCTCCACAAAGAAATTTAATAAACATTTTATGCTGACACATGGATTCCTAGCCCTCCAACCCCTCGACTTTTTTTTAAAAGTAAAATAACCCAGAATGTTAACAGTCTATACAGCTAAAGGGCATAATTAATGATGAAAAAGGAACATTACAATCATGTAGTTTAAACAGAGTGTATTCTTAGCTAACAAACATGTCCTAGCTAGACAAAATAAAGATGATAATCATATAGTGGAGCTCAGGAAGGGAAAAAGGAATGGCCATTGATTTGACAGGGCATTTTGTCTGGCAATTTCTGAAAGGGTTTTTGCACCGATACTGGATATCAAATCTTTGGGAATTACCAATTTATCAATTACATTTTAAGGAAGGCAAGCATTAGTGCCCGTTACAGTTACCATTCTTTCATTTTACAAGGCTATTACTGTTGCTCGTCTTTGGCTCAAGGCCTAGTGATCAAACAGAAGGCACTTTTGTTGGCATTGGTGATGCAACTAACATGGCAGTTATACCTCAGGGCCTAAATGAATATTCATGAGAATGCAGTATCGATCTTTTTGACCTTCTTTTGACATTAAATCATCACACAGCACGGTGATCCTTTTTACCAACCAAATATTTCAAACCTTTGACTCAACATCCAAACTCCTCACCCATCTCTTTAGAGTAACAGCACACAACTAGTGTAATAGGCTTGCATATGACTGGAATCATGAACGTACTAGTAAGCTACCTACTGTACACTTGTCATTCAATGGTAGATACTCACAGGGCCCATAGTTGTTGCTGCGAAAACTAGCAAGTTATGTCAGTTTGACGTCTCTAAATAAAAAAAATTTGAAGTGCGCAAGTGAATCCATATGAGACTTGTCTTATATGTAGGCTTTCCCAGAAACAGGACAAAGACAAAACAGTGTGGCTGTTAATCTCATTCTGAGTTGAGATGAAAAAGAACCTGATGTAAGCCTGACAAGGCAATACTGTATAAGGAAGATCTTAAAGATGACTTGCTAACAAATGATGCGAACATTTAAATGATTCTACCAGACAGTTTGTTAAAATGACTACTGGGGCTTGCATGTCCTGCCAGTTTACTACCAATCATAACATTAACTGCCAACCATTTTCCAAAGCAAACCATAGTTTCTCTTCCAGGCAGCCATTAGTGCCCACTCTCTTCTGTATGACATGAAAATCCACTTACAAAAATTGGAAATTTGCTTAATTTGAGTCAGCATCAGTTGGGTCTGAAAAATCTGTGGGTGTGAAGGCTTGAGGCTACATTAGCATAACACACCGAACCTCCGACTGAAGTGTCAGCGGCCAAGTGGCATTGTGGGTAATGTAGGCACCAGGTTTTGACAAGGAAGAAGAATGTGTGGAATAATAAATGATATCTCTGGTTTTGCTGCCACAGACAAATATTGACATAGTGAACATGTAAATGATCTTCAAGGATTAAGTGATATATATCATCTCATAGTGCCATGAATGGAAACTGTCTGCCGGGAACATAGTAACAAAGTAGTTCAAATATAAAACACCCTTATACTTTGGAAAATGGGCACCAGTGATGTGACACAGCCTACATATGATAAGTAGTAAATGGGTTACAACATGCATGAACAGACAACAGTTTGACAATATCCGGGGGGGGGGGGGGGGGTAAAAGTATCATCTCAATTTCCATTTTCACACACACAACTGAAGCCTTCATACATTATCACAGGAAGCGTGTCAACGAAAAGACTTTCCTGGCAGTTGCCCTCACCCGACAGAAAAAAGGAGGAGAACTTGAAGGGGCATGGAGACTATTAACAAGCTGGTTTAAACACCACAGATGAATCACATTATTACAGTTATTACTACGACTGTTCTACATCTTTGACAGTGAGTGTGAGATTGTCCGATGGCCAACATGTGTTTAAAGCCAGGAGATAGTGTACCATGCATCTGACAAGTAGGACACTACTTGTAATCAGTGGATTCTGGATGGAAATGGTCCTACTCTGTCACTTGGTGCTGAACTGAACTGACAATACTGTGGATTTCTAGAGGAGCCACTACAAGCTGTGGCTGCTTTTCCCCATACAGTGATCTCTCTCTGTACAAACCTTGCTATTTTAGATCGACCACTTAATGAAAAGTGTCTGCAGAAAACCATCAGCAACCTGGATATTTTTCCTACTGGAGCAACAATCCCACAAACCCCACATATGGCTTAACATACTGTTTTGTTGTCTGACAGAATCTTACACTTTGTTACCCTTCCGTCGCTCATGTCAACAAACATTTTTCCAAGTTTTGTTCACACCCTGCAAATGAACTGTAACTCAGCTCGACAAGATCACCGTTACTGTTCAATTGACATCAAATGTATACAGGCTGGACAGTGAGCAAAAGCCAGAGGAGCATCAACGCAACTGAGACAGCAAGATAAGAGATGCCTCTGCCACCAGGCCGCTCTACACTTGGGCAGACAATCACAGTGTAGCAGCCTTTGCTACCTCATGAGACTCTATTAGGGAGGGAGAAACACTTCACTGGTATCTTAATTTACAAAATTGTGATCATAAAAATAAAGCCTTGGACCTGTGACAATAAAACGAGGAAAACTGGTGTTAACATGACATTTACCCCCCCAACCCCCCCACCCAAAACAGAAAAAAAAAGAAAAAAAAAAAAGGAAAGGTAATTCACCTTAACACTCCTTTAGGCACATAAGTCTTTATGGATCCCACTTGCGTGGTGGTCAGGAATGCTTTTCACACAATGACACACAAAAATAAAAGAGTGAGGGTGCCTTTTATGCAAACTTGGTGAAAGTAACCTATAGTTCTGTTTAAAAGACTTCTGTCGGTGGCTTCGGATGAAACAATAACCACTTACAACAAAGAAACCCACACAACTCTGAACTGCATGCCTGACCAGGATTACAGGACGGAAGATGTCCCGAGCACATCTTCAGACTCATCCACCCGACCGTGACCTTGATCGCTTTTTGTTCCAGATTCACTGTCGTTTTCTCCCGTTTTGTTGGTGTTTTTGTTTTTTTCTTTCCTTAAAGGTTTGTGTCTAAAACACAATACACTAAATCACAATCTAGCCTGGAATATTGCTCAGCAGCTATTTACAGAATTGCAAAACAAACAATCTGACTGATCTACACACAATATCTCACATTGTCCTGTGTTTATTATTAGTGGTCCTCTTCGAAAAGAAACATACTACAAAGTGTAAACATGAAAAAAAACAAAACTAATCTGTATAAATGTTAACCGTTTTGCCCCCCCACCCCACGCCATAGAACCTTATCTGCAAACTGTACGATAACCTAATGAGTGTTTTCTCATTTTGGGACCCTTTGGGCTCCGAGTTTTAGTGCAGATCTGCTGTGCAGTTATAGGACCTTTCTAACATTTCAAGTAAACCCCTTTAATGTCCCGTTTTTCTTCCATTCTGCGATCCTTTTTGTTCAAAAGAGAGCTGTCCTCCATCGCTCTGTATTGTGGCGTTCTGCCTCTGCTTGCTCGGCTTGATGCGTTTCCCCACATACACACACACAGCCAGCCCCTTCCTTAAGTGAGTACAATGTTAAACAAGGAAAAAGAAATTAAAAGAAAAATCATCTTTCACTTACAAATCCTTCCGTGTTTGCAACATTGAGATGTCAGGCCCAACATTTAAGTTAAATTTCTTCATTTTTTTTGAACACACAGCAGAATAAACATTGTTTGGAAGCAAGGTCTCCTGGTGGCAAGTCAAATGTTCAGAGGTCACATTTCTTTTTTTTTGTTGTTGTTTGTTTATCATATTTTTCTTGCCGTTCTCAACAGCTTAGTCCTGCTTGGCCTGGAGCTGCTGCTTCCAGGCCTCATTCAAGTAAACCAGTCGCTTGTAGTTGAGAATAAAGAGAATGAAGTTCAGCGCATATGTGGTGATGCAGATGATGCAGAAGTCCTTTAGGACAAAGTAGAGGATGTAGCCCAGGTAGAGCGAGCCCACCACCGACAAGATGGATGTCGTCATGAGAATAAGGGCGGCCATTGCACTGACAGTCATTCCTACGGCAAGAAACACAAACTAAAGCTTAGGCAAAGAACCATAAAAAACACAACCGTGGAACATACAAGCAACCTGAACACTCTGTTCTTTTCTCAGAGCTTTCAGCCAGTTCAGACAGTTTTCTATTTATGTTAGTATCCTCGTGATGACGTTCATCCGAACACTGAACAGACTGGTCACATTATTCTGTTGTCACATGAGGTGCAGTCAGAGTTCTAAGGCTACGTTTCTTAAGTGTCTGTGCTTGTGATATTGCATTAGGTTTGTAACAATTACTGCTAAACAACAGATGAGGATTCTCTTCTGATTACTTCATGTAGCTCGTCATTAGGCACGTCTTCCCTTTCAATCTGACATGAACATTAAAGTGTTGGCTCTTCCATACCTAAGCTGAAATAGTAAGGTCCTGGTTTCTCTTGCAAAACACCCAGCCACACAGTTTCTGGTGTGTCTGCACATATTAATATTCACTATTCTGAAATGGCCCATTCTGCAATACTTTTAGTTAAGTAAGATTTAGAATGCTGGACTTTTCCTTGTAACAGTATTTCTACACTGTGTTATTGCTACTTTTACTTAAGTAAAACATCCAAGTACTTCTTCCACCACTGGGGGGTTCATGCAGGTGGTAACACCAATCACTACCAGACATTTATAAAGTTGAGATAGTACATGAGAGGTCTTTTAACATGAGAAATAACCAGAACACATTCTGACAATATGTTATCTTCTAGGGGAAGATTGTCAGTTGTTAAGGATGTTGCCTATTAATATCTCTGGGTGTATTAGACCATTGTCGGTAATGTTGCAAATCAATGAGCAGGCCTGCTTTATGGACACATTATATTTTTATTTCTATGATTTATGCATTAATATGAAGTATTTGCTGGATTATCCAAAAACAATGTACTATATCACGATATTTTTTCCATATTAATAATAATAGAAAAAATAAATAAATAAAGCCTTGGTTGTGCAGATTCTGGAGTCCTGCCTACTCACAAATATTGGATGGTCCAAGGCCGTGAGAGTGACGAAAGTTCAGAAACTGCATGATCTTGGCTTTAATATGGAAATCTTGACCCACTGCAGCAGTTTGGCTTAACTGGGCTGCTATTGTGCTAGTCAAATGAGTGGTAACTGCTGTGGCTAAAAGGACCTCTTGTTCTGTGCCAGCGCCAGGTGGCCAGACAAGCCTACAGGCCACTCGGCAGCCAAACATGTCAAACCAGCATGACTGAGTCAGCAACACCACCAATATACTGAGGGGAGGAGAATGTGACTGAAGGTGACCAAAGGGGGGGGGGGGGGGGGGGGGTCAAGTCACATAAGGAGAAATATGTATGATCACTCTGAACTATCAGGGCCATAATTAGACTGGGACTATCTAGCAGTAATAAGAGTCACTATCTGTAGAACAGCAATCAAGGACCTTTGATCACCTTGCTTATTCTTACTGTTAGTACACTTATATGTTATCTCTGCAGTCTTAAATTCATTAGTCCAAAAAACACAAAATACTGATTGTAGTTCAGTAGAGCGAGTTTCAAAAAGTATAAGCCTCCCATTTAACTATATAATTATATGTATACATGGCCACTACATATCATGTCAGTGTCATGTGAGTCAGGTTTAGTCAGATATAGTCATGACAGAGGAAGGCAGTGTGTGGAGTCAGCACTAGTTGCTAGCACAATGACTAGGGAGATTTGAATAAAATGACATCTTACCTAGTAGAAGCTGAAAGGCATAAAAGACGATCCCGTACACACTGTTAGGTTGGTTCAGTGCACTGTCATTTCCAAAAATTGAGCCCAAGAGTCCAAATCCTCGACCCCACCTAAACCACACAAAAGCATCAGCAAAGACTGCAGTTACAATTTTATCTCAGGAGTCTAGAGAGGAACTCTGTAGCAAACTAAACAGATTAACTGTAAGAAAAAACAGTACACAGTAATCATACCGGCTGGGTGAGGTTTGCTTATTAGCAAAATTGTGTTTGAGAAGATGCAAATTATCATATACAAGTACTTTTAGTGTTCAGTAAACTAGAGCTGCAACAAACGATTATTTTCATTATAAATGAATCTGCTGATTATTTTCTCGATTAATTGTTTTTTCAACAACATGTCAATTTCGTCAACTAGTCAATTTATTGACAAAACCCATGTGGACTTTTTAGGAGAATACAAATGCTGAAAAACAAAAAGCATTTCTTTACTGCAATGGGCAATCACATTGACATGACTTGAGTACCTCAGTGTGCATGACAGATGAGAGCCCATAAAAGGCAACCCCTTTATTGAGTTTGTCTGATTTTAAGAACTCTTTAAGTACTGTCTCAAGAGGTTGACATTTCATTTACCTGCAATATGGCATAACCACTGGTGCTGGTGAAATATTTTCTCGTCCCTACCTATTAATACCATTCCGTTAACTTTAAACCTATGCAACACATTAGGTCTCATGCCAGTTTGTGCCCTGTTAAAACTGAAGCGTTTTCTGTAAAGCCATCTTAAGTTTGGTGAGAATCTATTTATGGCAAATTTCTACATTTTTATGTGCTGATAGATTTCTTTCAAAGAAAGCCATAACCAAATGTATGAGATAGATGTGCAGTCATTTTGCTTAATTAAAAACAGTAGTTTCACTCAGTGGGAATGTTCAACTTGTTCTATATGTTCAGTAAACATATTACTCTTTTTTATAGTAATACAAAGTTTTTCAGTGTGCCTGTGCAACATGTTGAATGTAGTGAATGTGAGTTGGGTACTCCTACCATATGACAGATGTGATATGAAAAAATACATCCAATTAATCAATGAGTAAGTTCCAGAGTTCCAGCGTAGAAGACCAGAAGACGACTTGAAAACGTATAAATATACACTGTCACTGATCTATTTGCATACTTGTTTATGTATAACTACTATGCAATGAAATATTTTGGAAGAATGATAGTAAGAGTTGGAACAAGTTCAAGTACGCACAAGAGCATGTTACCATTTTAATATAATAGAAATGCATGTATCTTTTAGTGTGCAATATGTTTAGTAATCTCAATTCATAACCACTTTGCTTCTTCTCCTTGTGTATGATAAATTGTGTTTTCTCACATTGCGGACTGTCACGCTTTCCATTATTTTCACTCCAGCGGGCATTCTGGCTAGTGTTTCAAGGCTTTATCTTCAACAAATAAGCATTGCAGGCAGGCACAACACAGGCAATTAAACATACATACACAATACAATATGCTGCACCACTAAATATACGGTAATGACTTTATAGCCATTGATAGCATTAGAGATTAGACTAGGCTATGATTCTTCGTTTAGATGGAAGAAATTATGTCTTTCATTTAGTCATCACTTCCCTATTTGTAACAACTGAGTCTTCACAGCTTAGTTTAGGCAACAAAGGCAAGACTGTCTCCAATACTCAGACAGAATTCACTCATGCGTCTTACAAATGTGTAATAACTCCTAGACAGGTTGCATTCCTGTTACGCTGCGAGTATTTGTTCAGGGCCTGCAAAGTATCTCATTCTGTGAGATTCAACAGGCGGGGTTAACTTGATTTGTTGATAGTTGAATGCCCACTGTAAACCAACTTCACAAAATTGGCTTTATACAAGTGTGACCTTAAGAATATAGAGGGATTATTTTAATTATTATTTCAAATGAATGATTGCTTGCAAACCCATGGGAGTAAACCAACTCAGATTTATTTCTGATGGACACACAGCTGAAGTAAAACTCTTGGAGCAGCTTTATCTTCGTAGCTGTGGCAAGTTATCTATATGGTAACAATGGATGAAACTTTGAGGTAACATTGGTACAGTCCCCTCCACTGACCTCTGGAGCACCTCTGTGCACTGTCCCTTTAGGTAGCGGCGCTAGGGAGTAGGGTTTAACCCCTTGGACTGACTGGTACCCAGTGACATTAGCATGACAGCTAATGACAGCAGCATGACAGTTAACGTGAGTGCTAGCTACTGGGTTAAAATGTTACGTTAGCCAAAATGATCAACATTAAGCCAGCTAACCATCAAATATCCTAGTTTTGGTCGGCGGAATGAATGGCTTCATACAGCAACAACACACATACAACAACGTTAGTCTCAACAACCTATCGTCAACTTTTGTGCTAAAGTTGGTGTTACAGATGTGTTTCCCTCACATACTCGGAGAGCATCCAGTACGACCAGCTAACATTAGCAATCAGAAACTTATCGAATGATTATTTCACAATGCTGACGGCTCTGTTGATAGCTAACTGGCTAAGAAGTATAACGTTAAGAAATGGGTTGCGTTAGCTAACCGTTAGCGAAGTTAGCTTCATCGAGCTAGATAGCTAATGATGTTCTTATTGAATAATAAGCTGAAAGTTAACTTATTTCAGACAGGTTATTGAACTAAGAGCCAGCTCGCAGCACGCCAGCAGTTATAGTTTGCAGTTAGCCTTAGCGGTAGTGGGCAGCCGGCAAATGTTAGCTAGCTGAGTGCATTTGACAGTTTGAACCGCGGAGCCCTTCCCAGATTGCCACAATAGCAGACAGCTTCATTGAGCGCTCTTTGCTGAATTCAAATTACCTTGAGCTGAACACTTTTGAACAGCTGATGGAGCTGCTGACGTCGCACATAGCCTTATAACTCGGATCCCGAGCCTTTTCCCTCTCGACGTGAAAGGCATATAGAGACAACAGTATGCCCAGCAGGCAAACAAGAAGCCTAGCTATTCTTTCCCACCGAGGGGTGGACACTCTCAGGACGGGCGCCGCCATCATTCTCTGGCCTAGCTGGAGACACGCATACATACGCAGCGAGCTCGCCTGTGAGACAGAACTGCGACGTGGAAAAGCGTCAGGACGTGCCACACCGTCAGGGGCGGGCCACTGTGCCGGGGAACAAAACACTACACAAACACCGGCCATGGCTTTCTATGCGGACACACTGTAGTCACCTAATATGCAAATGAACAGTACAGATGTTTCTAACAACGCGCAGTATTTTTTTTTAATCTCATATAAGAGTTACTGTTGAGCGTAATGTTCATTGTGGTTTGTGCATTTTATTTCTATAAATGGATACATATCCTACAAGTACGAGTAACCTCACTATATGCAATGTGACTTATTACCATAACTTATATTATATGTATAGTTTCACACATTTCAGTCACTAAAGGTCCCTAAACTTACTTTCCCCAAAAAACAATGGCGCGTTAACAACGTTGTTATCACAATTATTAACTATTTTGATTTCAAACATTGATTTGATATGTTGTTTAATTTATCATACATACACATAACACACCTGTTCAGACATTCACGAAACAAGAAAACAAAACTAAACAAAAGCACAGATTCATGAGACATGAACATGCATTGACAAAAAAAACAACCTACGAAGTGAAACAACATATAACAAATTAGAAATAGCAATGTTTCCTATAGCATATAGTGCATATTTCCTCAGTCAAACGTACAGTGTGGCAGAGCCATGATCACGTGGCTGCATGTATATAAACACAGGGTGACATCATCTGTTTACTTGCTCTCGGACTCGTCTGGTGCAAACCGCTGCATTCCGTATTCCAAATGGCGACAGACATGGAAAGATTTGTTTCCTTCGAGGAAGCATATTACGATCAATATGACTATTACAATCTGCTCGAATACTCGTGTCATGCTTGTGGCAAAGGGAGAACTAAGAGAGAAATCGAGCTCAACACAAACCGCCATTGCCCCGCAGGACACGAGAGGAAGATAGCAGAAAAATTTCACAACAGCGAAATGAAACGCAGGAGAACCAAGAGCTCGTCGTCTTGATGGCTTTCCTCGGTGTTTACAGGTAACGATATGCCTCTGTAGTCTGAAAATAGGATTTAGTCATAGCTGAAACCCCTTTATTTGTTCAGCAATCGGCCTTTGTGGTAGAAAAAACTACCTCCTGCTTGAATATTTACATAACTCAGGACATCCAGTGCAGATTAGACTTCTCAAGCAGTTAACTGCCATAAATGTGAGGCTAACAACGCCTGCTTTTGTGCTCACAGTCAGGATCGTTGTAATCTATGCTTGAACATTCAAGTGTGCTTTGTTCCACCTATTAGGTCACTCTGATAGGTAGACCCATATGAATCAATCATGTTTTTCTTCCACCTATTCTGTTTATATCCTAAACCATGCTCATAACTCAAAAAGAGCTGAAAATGTTAGTCAGCAAGATTAATCTGTGACAATTTAGATAATTGTCTATAATAGTTGTGTATCATTGTAAATTGAATATCATTGGCTTTTGGACTGTGGATCAGACAAAACAAGCAAGCAGGTTATGTCAACATGGGCTTTGGGAAATAGTGATGGACATATAATAATGTACAATATAATCTGAAGATGATCAAAAAATAATAACCACAGTTGCAGGATATGATTTGTGATGACCATTTCATTGTGATTTCCTCACAGATCTGGACACAAGTTGGATTTCTAATGTTGACCGTGGCCAAGTGTCTCTGCCCTTCTTGACCCAATGTAGTGCTGTGACACCGGGAATATGTCCTTTAATCAGTCACGAAACAGCTCTCCATTCCATACTCTACCCTGTAACAAGACCTGCTACTCTCAAGTTACAGCTGTGCAACAATAGTTTGTGTTGAGGTATATAGGTCAGTGGTGTGTGCTTGATAAACATATATAGATATAGTTCTTTATGTGGATGCTGAATATATTATACTGTATTTTGATTCAATAAAAACTGATGTTAACAAGGATTGGACGATGGATTGTTTTATTTCTACTGCTCATAACTGATTATAAAAAAAAATTCAATCTGATACAACCGGTTTAGTTCTGTAGTAGGCTGCATTACAGGTTTATCACTGTTTTGTGTTTGTATGGTGTCTCCAGAATCTATCCCTCCCTCCTTCTCATTTTGCCTTACATGATCAATGGACTCAATTTTCTTCCTTCTGTCTATGAATTTCTCAACCAGTGTCTTTAACCGAATAATGAAGACTATTTAAACAGCAGTGCAATTCAAAATATATAGACTGCAGTGGTTGAAAAGTTACATAAATAAATGATGAATGAAAAGTTAAAGTGTAATTCAGAGGCTCGCCAATACTTACCAGTGTATAGATTTTGTCAGTCTCCGACTGCTGGCTGAATTTTAGATGAATTCACCAGCTTTTACTTTGAAGGAATGATTGCTCAACCGGAATTGATGTAACTTCTGTCCTGGTCTTAACACATGTATGCGCTGCTAGCAAAGTGGCCAATTTGTTCGTCAGTTATTTTTTCTACCCGCCAAGATGCAGATATGCAGCGTGTGCAGCGAACATACACCGAAATACAGATGTCCAGCCTGCAAAATAAGATAGTAAGTGACTTTAAATAACTGTTGCAAGCTAGCCTCCAGTTAGCTTCCAATTTGTTTGTTTGGCTAGGTTTTTTTTTACGTTGCTAGTCAACATTAAAAAAGTCATTTGAGAAAAGAGAACAATTCCAATTTTGTGGAAGAAAATGTTCTGTTGTTCCGGTAGATGAGTAAGTATCTAGGATTTAACTTAAAATATCAAATGTAGCAGCCTTAACCACCAAGAGCTAAACCTACGTAGCGACTAACGTTACAGTGCAGTCACTTAACGTAGCATTGTCTATAAAACATGACACTGGTTCCCATTACTTTAAAACATGGGAACGCTTGTAAATTCAAAATAGAGAAAAGAGCACATTTACAGACTATGGTATTGACTTAGTAGTGAGTACTTAGTAAGTAGTGTCTACACGTGAAAACATATTTTGGACATCAACACCACATGTGACGGCAGCCCACGAAGGTCATACCGTTTCAGTATTGCACGGAGGTTATTATTATGATCCCAGATAAATTAGAATTTGATAATTGTTTTTCTCTCACAGTTGTTCACTTGGCTGTTACAAGAGACATAAAGGTAAAGTGCTTGATCTCAGTATTTTAATGATGTAGTTATGGGATGTTTTGACATACTTGGAGGAAATATGACGCTGCTCATCGTCTACTGATTCACCATCTAATTTCTTCTCTAACTTTTGTCCATAGACACTTGCCTTCCCGTTGAGCAGCCAGCACATATTGAACCTGAAGCTAAGGATGCTCTCAACACCGGTATGATGCTATATCTTTCATTCCTGTGATTCTGTTTCTTTGTGTAGTGTGCCCATATCAGCCAGCAAGAGCACAAATCAGATGTATTACAATCGGTGGGGTGGGCAACATGGACCATTCAAAAAGTAAAATTCATGTTAAAGGGTGCTCATCATCTCATGCTGATTTTAGATTTCGGTGAGATTTACCTTATTAATTTAGTCATGAGAATTGTGAACAATTACTGTAGATAGAAACATCTTTGAAACAATATTACTATTATATCTATAATGCTTAATGTCCAACAGCTATGCTGTGCATTTTAATGTCCATATTACACTGAAGTAGAGTGTGGGTAGGACAAGCTGAACCTACTGGATAGATATATTTGTGAGACTTAAAGTTGTCACAATTGTGTTTAGTAGATGAAGTCACAGCAAACAGGCTGAGATGAAGTGATTGAAATACCAGCATAGTTCAGTCTTCACAATTTTCTGATGCCCTGTGTGCACTTTCTGCACTTCTTTGCAGAGCCGTGGACTGTTGAGGATCTTCTGCATGAAAGTGACATTGTTGACAAAGTGCCTCTGCAGAGGCTCCAGCTGTTAGGTATTAATCCAACATTACCTCTTGTATGCTCTTAACCCTTTTCAACCCAGTTTTCCGTCACACTATTGGCAGCAGCATCACATGTCAAATGTTCCTCCTTCTACTTGTATTTACTGAATTAAGTTTTCAGTCAGATGATAATTCATGTTTCCTTATTTCCTCTACAGGACAGTCAAAAGAGATAAGAGACCTTCTTTGCAACCCACATCTGAGACAGTTGTTACGCTCCGTTGACAGTGCAAATAGCAAAGATGACGCGATGAAGGCTGCCATGCAGGAGCCTCTGTTTGTTGAATTTTCAGATCAGTGTTTGAAAATTGTAGAAAAAGAAAAGCTATCATTCCTGTGAAGCTGATGATTTGTAAAATCATACCTACCAGATCACTTTTTGGGGTGGGGGCTGCCTTTTTTTTTTATATAAAATGCCACACTGTGCCACACATGTTGTGGTTTTACTGTAATTTTTGTTGATTTAACTTCCTGTGCTGTGCCTTGTCATGCTACAGGATGTATATTGTGTTCAAATAAATGCGGCGATGTTTCAAACAATATCTATTCCAACACTAAAGGCTTTACAGTGAAGTTAACTAAAGTCGTGTGTGTAATGGCTGATCACATGTTAACAACATTTGAGGTAAAGTTTTATAACACTGACATTTATTTCAACAAAACAGTCACTTAAATATTAACATAATTCAAGTTGTTGTACATTGATCCCTTGGTACTGACAAAAGTATACAAATTTCAAATTCTAAACAGTTATACTGACTCATACTGACTGATTTCAGTGAATCTATAGCTGGAAAATGTTACATTAAAAAGGAATTATTTAGCAAGCAAATGAAGACATAAGGAGTCAACAGAGCTGTCACTGTACTTAATGTGTTGGAGAAAAAGCAATGAGGATAAACAGTTGTTACATGAGTGTTTTTTGTAACATAGCAAAAAGATGTTTTGAATATTAAAATAATGAATATAATAAAACTTGATGGCTATAATAGTTTGTTCTCCCACACAAATCACTAGTGTGAAAAGACTTTGGTATGTTAATACAGTACCTGCATTGATGCTTTGGACTGCAGCAGATTAAAATCAACATTGAAAGTGGTTTAGTCAAACATTTTTCACATGTGCATAGTATAAAGCCCCTTCATCAAACAAAGCAGCAATTTGAATAAACCTGCATTCATCCAGTCCCTGTTTCACATAAGTGATGTGTCTGCTTGTCCAGTTGTTGCTGTATGTGAGCAGGTGTGTGGTTTTAATGTGCAATATGTGCTTTACATGTGCAATACTTGCTTAATTACTTTTTTTCCCCCCAGCATAAATCACACATAAAAGAAATGCTGGTTGTACATCTGCAATCATATGTGCATCTGAATCAACAAATGTGTTTTTACACCCAAAACATATCTATGAAATCTGCGCAAATAGTCGCCCTTAAATAAATACAATACTAACAGCCCATTTGTGATTTGAGTTCAGATTTTAAGAAAGGCACTTGTCAAAGGCCAATACTCTGATCAACAGTCAGATGTCCCAAAGAGGCAAATATGAGGCAAAAACATACAGGTGCTAATATTGTGTTTGTCTTGTCCTGCAGTGACATCGTCTTAATCATGACTCACACCCCATTCATTGTTTCTTATATGTGGGACACATGACACATATTCCACAAATGGTTAACAAAACCTTACGTGTCTCATCTCAGATGAGCAACATAAACTTTGGCATTCTTGAAAAAGTTAATTAGAGCTAGAGTAAGTGATCACTTTAAAGACAAACACATTTAACAAAATGGCAGCTTAAAATACCAGGTTGTTCCCTCTTTGTCAGATTATGGAAGAGCAGCTGCTTCACTGCAAAAGCACCTCTGTGTCAGATTGTTCCTGTGTCCCTGAAATCAGCTTTTAATCTTCTGCAAAAAGGGAACTCTTACAAAGTTTTCTCTAGCAGGATCTCGTTGAACCCTGTCACGTCAGTCTTCATGTCTGGTTGCCTGTCAGCGTAGAGGAGTGGAGATCGCTGATAGTGCAGCTTGACAGATCCCTGAGTAGAAAAGAAAAGTTTCATCTCAAATGACCAATCAGAAAAATCATCTGGATGATAAAAACTTCAAAGGAGATCTAACAGGACTTGTGTGATGTGCCCTCACCTTGGGCTGAGCCCGTATGGAGGCGAGCCCCTTCGTGTACTGGTTGGTCTCCACCTTATACTCCCCTCTCCTAGAGGGCAGGTTGAGGGAGGCCATCACAGACATCATCTTCTGGAAGCCTGTGGCTGTCAGAGACACGGTGATGGACGGGGCAGAGGCCAGAGCCAGGCCCATGGGCCACCCTCGCACCGTGACAGGCTCCTGGATGGTGGAGAGCTGTACCGAGCCCCGCTCCCTGATGACAGGGTTCAATGGTGGCACGTCCTCCTCCACAAAGTCCTTTGCATCATCCAGTTCTGCCTCAGCCAACGATTTCAATAGTGCCTGCCACAAAAATGAAACAGTAATTTACATATAATCCATAACTCACGTTTATTTATTTGTTTATTTAACAGGGACAGTGCACATTAATAAACATTGCTGTAAATTCGCCACAGTCAGCCACAAGGCTTTGTTTTATCTGTAGTCCCTGGAGTGATTTTGCATTGCACTTTGTGGTTTGCTTTTCGGAAAATGGTTGGTAGTTATAAAGTCGGTGGAGTACAAAGATGCACTAAATAAGACAACATCGGGCTGTATTATTAGGGAAACATGCAAAGCAGAAGCATACAGTACACAGACATAAAAAGCACATGCAGTACATAAAATACATAAATCACTCTTGCACAATAAAAGCAAGGTCACAATAAAAGGACATGCATTTTTAGTGTTGCCAAAAATGATGCTAATCATCAGTTCTTTAAATGAGCTCTAAATAAACAGTATGTGTCCAGTTCTGTAATATAAGCTGGGGTAGAGTTCCAAGCTTGTGCAGCTTTAACAGAGCCATGAAGAATGGGCAAGAAAACGTAAGATACGACATGTTCTTGATATGATGTGTTCTTTCCAAATCTCACCCGCCACTCCCTCCAGGTGTTCTGGATGAGTGCAGCTGCTCTGCTCCATCTCTGGACCCGCCTCCTGACCAGCCACGACCGCACCGCTGCAGGAGGCATGAACACATTCACCCATCAACATCTAACCAAGCCATTCAGTCTGCAAGTTTAATCTGTGCATTGTGGAGAGAAATGTTTATGCACTCCCATTCAGAAGGAAGTATCAAAAGAATATCTGTCATTAACAGTTAATCAGACTCTGAAGGGATAAACAGTGTCAGCCTGCATACATGGTGTACAGACTCTGCCAGCTGGTCCCTGTTGGCCAGACAGTCAGGTCAAAGCCTGCAGACTCTCAGTGGGAGCGAGGCCACGGAGCTCTACTGATTCCGCTCAGCACTACCTGCTGGGCATTAAGAGTTTACCTGCTTGGATCAGAGTAGCAGACTGCTGATAGGCGTGGCGTCTGTGGCGCTGGTATCGCAGCCAGCAGCACTGAATGGAGAAGGCACACTGAGACAGGATCTTCTTCCTCTGTTCCTCCAGCAAATTTAGCTGTGAGACAACAGTCAGGCAGGTCAGTACTCCAAAAAAAGACCAGGGCCCTTATCTGTTTTACAGTCCTGATAGGAAACTGAAACAATGACCAAACTGAAAAAGAAATTCTTGGCATTATGTAGTAAATTTGCCAATTATTTCCCAGGAATTTTTGTACTTAGTTATTAAAAGTATGTGTGAGGATGCCTGTGTATATAAATGACTGACCATCAACTGGGTGAGAAAAACTTTAGTCCTTCCGCAGTGCACCCACGAACTGTGTTTTTCACTGTCAAGGTTGTGCGAGGGGTCACACTCCTTGTGTTGTAACACGACACTGAGGAGCTTCTCCACCTCTTGCCGAAGAATGGCGTTGCTGTCAGCCTCCATATCTGACACAGAGAGGAATTAGGATTAGAGTGAAGCACTAGAGACATGATTCAAGTAAGGGCAGAGCAGCACTCCAACTGTCAGATTCACTGTTACCACATACAGCAGTAATTGCTTAACAGTGCAAGTGGCCAAGCGTGTGAGCACAGAGAAATCCAGAAGAATCAACAGCAGTTTCCACAGACGCTGATCTGATTACTGTAAATTTAATACATCTTTCAAACCAGATAGCATTCAGGATTAGTGAGCAGGTTCCTTGAACATTCATGCAAAAGGACTTAAGAGTCTGCAGCCATGCTAGCAGCTCTATGGGGCTGTACTGTACACAGCGGAGCTTTGAGCCAAATGCTGACGTCAGCATGCTAACATGCTCACAATGACAATATTGACATGCTTATGTTTAGTAAGTATAATGTTTACCATGTTTACCATCTTAGTTCAGCATGTTATCATGCTAACGCTAATTAGCACTAAACACAAAGTACAGCTGAGGTCATTAGTTTTGCAGCTATTTGGTCATAAACAAAGTTGGAGCAAGTACTGGACAAATTACAATTTTGACGTCGTGGTGGTCAACATATTCATTACAATTCATCCTGAGGGGAACATGAATATCTGTACCAAATTTCATGGCAATCCATCCAATAGTATTCAAGACATTTCACTAAAACCCTCAAATGTCAACCTCATGGTGATGCTAGAAGAAAAGTAAGGGGATTGCCAAAGTAGGACTCATCCTCTGTGGGCCAAGAATGTCGGACAGACTAACCGACAGACAGACCCACATCGCCATCCTTAGAGCCATGCCGCTAGCGTAGCTAAAAAGCAGCTGAACAGTGGGTTAAGATGAATGTAAGTTTAAGCACACAATGATCAGGAATAAGTAAAGAAACATGAAACAACATGCAAAGCAAGCTCAGGTAGTCAGAGGTGCATGCATTTACCTGGAAAGTTCATAAGAAGTTGCAAATTTTGTTAGAAAGTCCTGTTTTTATACACCAAATGGAAAAGTCCCAAGGAGAGTAGAGAACTCAGGATCAAATTGACTAAGAGGGACAAGGAGAATTAACCAGAGAGGAAATAAAATCACTCCACAGTAAACAAGCAAAAATCGACCTTGAAAGAATACCACAATAAACTGTACTTACCAACACAACGACTCCCTGACTTGAAATTTGAATATTTTGCAATCAGTCCATAACGTTGCATGAAGCCTTTGAACGGAATTCTGTACAACAAAAATGACGAGTCAGCCAAACATCCAAGAGAAACAAAGCAATACATAAAGATTAAGAGTTAACAAAGGAAGAGTTTTACCTTATTGGAAAGCCAGCAGCACTAATATGAATAGTCTCCACAATCCCACAGGCCTCCAACTGCATGATAACCTGACAGCAGACAGGAAACATCCATCAAAACCTTTCCCTTCTATGAAAACAGAAGGCATTGCCTCCCATTGTTGTCATCGAGGTACTGCTGAAAGAGAGAACCGTATTAAATGTGTGTGCAGAACATCTACCTCCTCCTTCTTGAAGGTCAGCGGCTTGCAGTCTGGGTTTGGTTTGATGCAGCGGGTGTAGTGAGGAGTTGTGGTGTGGAGGATCCTCATCAGGCTCTCCAGAGAGTTCTATAATCAGATGTTAACATCATCAGTGCCATGACGAAACCCTCCTAGGAGGAACTCTACAGGCCCCAACAAGCTACTATAACCCTGGTGATGACAGCTTTCGTTGGCTCCCACCTTGAACTTGGAGACCACAGTAACTTTACTGAGCCCCTTGGTAGTGGTGTTCTCAGTGTCCTTGTCAGTGAAGATCTGGTGAAGCAGGAGGTTGTCAGACTTCTGAAGCAGGTGGATGAGCTCTTGTGGCACTGGGTCCTGAAACACAAAATCCAGCAGATGAGTGGATGGATGTGTGGTCAACTTTCTGAACACGATCAAAAAGCTTTTCTTACACACCTTGTTTTTCTCCACCATCCCCTGTATCTGGTAGGTGACTTTGCCGGCGTAATGGGCCACAGTGAAGTGGGGCTCCTTGCTGAATTTATCCCAGCTGATGTTGGCATTACCACAGAGCTCCTTCTCCAAACGAATCCTGAACGTCTTTGCATCTGAGGCTCGATTAAGACGACTCTCCTATAGGTATGTCAAAAGTTACTTACTTACTATAATAAATCAATGTACTTATTAACCGAGAAAATGACTGCAATCCCTTCTGCAGGGAAACAAAGGGTTACAAGGGCTGGAGGAAAATGACTTGTGTGCCGTATTACTTGTATGTGATTACAATTGGCTTCAATGTAAGAGGATAAATCCATACTTTTCTTTATAAAAGTAAATGAAATTCCTCATGAATTTCAGCTCTACTGGGAAGACATGTTTTATATACCCCATCCTTGAAGACAGGTGTATTCAGTATTTTGAATTACAACCTTTTCAGATGGGGTTTAGAAAATGATCAAAAATGTCATTTTCTGTATTGATGATATGGAGGATGCATTTATTTTGGTTTTGTCCCATATTATTGCCTTGTGGGTAAAATCAAGAGATGGTTGGCTTTGTATTATATTGCCTTGTGAATGTGCCCACAAACAATAATAGCAAGTTATATATTCTTAGTCTTACAGTCATTCTTATGGTTATTCTTTTTATTAATAAAACATATATATATTATAATCAAAATATATATAATTAAAACACAACAATAAAACAAACAAGAAAATGACCAGCATACCTCATTAAGAAGAGAAAACACACTGACAGGGCTTCCCTCTATAAGATCCAGACAGCTCTGGTTGTCTTGGTATTTGACAAAGGACCACTGCAACCCCTCTGACACATATTCCTCCTGGAAGAAGCAGAGGTAAACATAAATATTCAAGTCAAAAAAAAAAGTACGACAAGTTGTTCGGTTTTCCTGAATGTCGACACAATCAGAGGAACTACGGCTCTGCTGAGATCTCCGCATGGAAACAGAAAACTGATGGTACGCTACCTGCTGAGCTCTGAGATAATGAGCCACAAAGTGCTGCTGCAGTTTTTCATTGGCGTAGTTGATGCACAACTGCTCCAGGTTATTGATGTGGAAACACTCAAACCCATACACATCTAGAACTCCTGGAGATCACAGACAGGAGAGGACCGTGAGAGTTTATTAAAAGAAACTGGGGCAAAAATTACAAACAGACGTGCATTCAGTGAAGTAAGAAGATAATAATGCTTTTACCTATGAAGTTGCACCACATGGATTTGTCTGCACATATGCTGTTGTTGATGAATGTAACCAGCCAGTCAAATAACCTGTCGGAAAAAGGGGACACACTTACTCCAACAGCTAGAGAGCCTATAAATATAAACAGTGATTAACAGGTATACCTTCCTCACAGTTTATTGTAAACAAGAAGGCATGATGGCTGCACATTTGAGTGTGTGGTGGAAAGGAGTGTTTGGTGACATCTGAGTCACGGGACGATGACCAGCCCTTTTCACATGACATTATCACATTATCTGACAAATCGCTGTGTTATTTGAGGATCAAATCCTCATTCTTACTGGGCGTAGATGGCCTTAGCCAGGCAGTCTCTCCTCATGCTGCACTCTGCCTGGGAACAGGGCTTGAGCACGCTCTGCTTCCCGGCCTTCAACGTCCTCACTCTTAAACACATCTGAAGCTCTTCAGCGGGGACACACAGCAGCTCAGCAGCCCTCTGCAAGAAGTCTAAAACACAATGTTCATGTTCAAACTTCATGTTTGTTGATTGCTGTGAAAAGCATGAAAGTACAACCTGTATGAGATCTTTCAGAATAAATCCCTTGAGCATCTGTTTGTATTTATGTCAGCCTTATGTTTCTACATAATGGAGATTTTAAGCACTCAGTAACGGGAAGTGATTGATAAGAGTTAAATATATAAACTTAATCATATCCAATACCTTTGGACTGTTCATCTAGGTTACAAGCTTGTGATTCATCCATTGACGAGGAGAAATTCACATTCCCCAACTGCAGAATCCCTGCTAATATCTGCAATGCATTACAACAAAGAGAGAAATCAAATTCTATGCTTATAGAGGAAGACAGTAATCATAAAATGCACTACACAAAACTAGAGTTGATGATTAGCCAACACTTTACTTTATCCCCCCATCCCCTATTCAGCATTTATAAACAGTGTAGAAACATTAAATAAATAATTTGTAACTAATGTTCATACAGTGTTTATAAATGCTAAATAGGAGGTTAAAGTAAAGGGTTACTGATGATGAATAACTTACCCTGAATATTTGTCTCTGCCTTTCTGAATGAATGCCCAGATGAACCATTGCCTCGACAGTCTCGTGAAAGCAATCCTCTATAAAATATTAAATGAACAGCAGTTACTTCTGAGAATCACAAAAAAAAATACCTAAATCCACATGAAAAACAAAGACCAACCATCAACTGTTTTTTCTGAATTTGGCAGCCACAGAAATTGTTGGCCATGAGGCATCTTCCACTCCTTCCTCTGCTCATCTGTAGCCCCTTTCATCATCTGCAAAACATTTACAATTACAACAGAATTACACATGAATGTGTTAATATTTGACAAAAATGCCATATGAGGTTCATGTTAACTCACCTGGTAAAAGATGTGGAAGTTCCTCTCACTAGCCGGTTGGCAGGCCACCCTGGTCTTCTCTAGCAAATATGTCTGCACTGACGCCCCCACTAACAGCTGACACCTTCATGTAAAAATAACATGTTGAACATGTTAAGCAGACCAACAACTTGATCTATTGTTCACTTTGGGAAAGCGAGCTGATGCTATCCCCCGTAATGATGAGGAAGTGCAGCAGGCTCAGTTGTAAGTACCTGTCTAGCTGCAGCTGGATGTACTTTCCAAAGCGACTGCTGTTGTTGTTCCGTAGCGTACAGGCATTGCCTACGTGGAGGAGAAAGTGTCAACTCAGTGACTCTCTACAGTGGTTATTTTCACATTAACGAGACACAAACGATCAGTTGTCTCACCAAAAGCTTCCATGATGGGGTTGGAGTCCAGCACCCTCCTCTCTATCCTCTCCACTGTGTACTGACTCTTCGCCACCGAGGAGGAGGCCGCCACAGTGGCATAGTACTTCATCAGGCAACGAGACGTCCATGTCTATAAAGAAATAAATCATTGGTCCACTAAAGATTGTTTCCTCCTGTTCCATCTTCCCTACTTTGAGACCTGCTCATTGCAGTGGTGTTTTCCCCAGAAATCAGTAATCTGTGAGCAACAAAGCAACTGGTACCCCTGATTGATGTAGTAGTAGTTGGTTTACCTTTCCTGCACCGCTCTCCCCGCTGACCACCAAGGATTGGTTCACTGGCTCCAGCTGGCCCTGAACATTCCTGTAGGCTTCTTCCGCCACAATAAAGATATGTGGTTTGGACTCCTGTTGACGAAAATACACAGACTCATTGAGAAGCTGGTCATTCGTGACTGCAGGGCCTTGTTGTAAGAGCCCTCAGGGCCTTCAAGAGGTTCCAGAGGTTAATGAGTTTGACTTTGAAGTGGTTCTTTAAAAAAAAGGAGGCAGGCGAGGAATCAGGGATTTATGCTGGAAGCAGGTTAAATGTCCACAAAACAGCTCGGTTGAGGTTTTGTGCACTTTAAAACTCTGCAAAGTTGGTAAACATCAGACCTGATGATGACATATTGATCGTTGTTGACTCGTAGTACCAGTTGGGTCATATCTGAACGTCTGCATTAGTACATGATTTAATCCTGAAAAGTCCAGGAGACGGCCGGCTGAAAAAGCCAAACAATGCACCCACCGCAACCCCAACCCTCCAATCCAGCCACCCACCCTGACCATCCACACGCCTGCTTGCACCACCATCAATCTTTCCCCAACATTATTAAAAATGTATTTGATAGAGAAATATACAAACCTTAGCTGAATTACAGTGAGAGACAGCTGTGACTTTGTAAATACCTGGGGCTGAGCAGCACTGTGATACTCCTTCATCACATCTAGAGAGTAGAGGTCTGGGATTGGCTGGAAGGGGTTGAGAGCCACCAAGGTGCAGCCAGCATGGGTGTAAAACACCTTCACACTGTACCTGGCCTGCAGACATTTCAGCACTGCCAGAGAAAAACATTAAATAGCATTAGGCACTAACAGGAAAAAACAGGCAAGACAATATTTTACAGACGATAACCATCAGAGGCAGGAACAAGAGAACACCAGAAGACAGCAGCATTCAAATGGCAAATATATGTGTTTATATATATATAGATATATATATATATCTATATATATATATAGATATATATATAAAAATACAACTCCATTTAAAATGACATGATCCCTATAACAAATGCAGCATAATCAGTCCAAGTGCAACTCCATGCAGTTATCCTGACCTCTGCTGTTAATAAGGTGTACTGTTATATTTCTGTCTGAAATATAAACTAAAATCTTCACAGTATTATCAGATCAGATTATCAGAGTATCCGTTGGCCTTTTCTGGCCTTTTCTCACATATTGCCAATGACGCTGCATTTTTATGTCAAGACAAACGATGGAGAGTAAAAATGACTTTTAAAAAATGTTACACATAGAAACTTTAAGATATTATGCTCCATAATTATCTATGTGGCCCAACCGTATTAGAAACGCATAAGGAACACAAGAATTATTGTTTTTTTGGGGGGAGGCATGTGTCTGCCAGCAAAGTGAATCATGCCCTTGGTTCACTCACTTGAGTGAAACTCGTTCCCTATCATTGTGTATACTGCAGCATTTTGGTAGCACAGCAATCATTCATGCATTAATATATTTTGTTTTTTATCATCCCTGCAAGTTTTATCTCGACGTGATTAAATAATACACAGTAAATGCTGCAATCCAAGGTGACATGAGCTGGAAAACATCACGTCACACTGGCTGCGTATTTGTAAATAAAGACAAGGTTTATGCAACAAATCAAACACTCAGCACTCACTGACATGCAACGGTACATATTTTCAGATTTATGCCATCATATTAAGTGGGAGGGGTACTTAGTTGATCAAAACTACCCAAAATGTATAAATATATAATATATAAAATGCACTACTAGCACCAAGCCCCATCACACGTCATGTTTACAGCATCAAGTGATTTTGAGACTCTACAGGCCCCAGTGACGTTATAGCCCTATTTGTTACCTGTTGTTGGGGTCACAGGGTTGACTTTGGTGAGGTCATCATAAGTGTGGAGTAGGTCTTCATCAGTGAGGAAGGCCTGAACCTCTCCCTCCAGTGAATCATTTAGGGACGGGTGAGGAGAACGGGCTTTCTGGGCGCATCCTTTCACCTATGTGAATGAGGCAAAAACGTGAGGCGAACACTCACAGAAAGGATATTATGTTATTGACTTACAAGGTCATGCCAAGTAAATGCCTATGTGTGGGAACAATATTAAAAAAAAAGAAGAACATTTGAAAAGAAACTCACATTTTTGAACATAATGGATAGAAATGTGCTAGATGATGAAATAAAAGCCAGGGAGAGGAGGATTATGTTTGTGTGCATATTGTGTTTGTTATTCCCGCAATCTAGGGCATGTATTTAAAACTAACAGTGCTCTCCAGAAGTCAGAAACCAGACAGCTGGGCCCAAACCTCTGATGTCATCATGACGTGCCATTCAAGGCAGAGGTAGCATTTTCAAAATAAGGGCACATTTCCTAGCTCCATTCTCATAGCAGTACAGCAAAATAGATCTTATTTTGTGCATCAAATATCCAACATTCAGTGGGTCCATGCAATCTGTCAAACTTTCTTGAGCTATGAGGCACTTCATACTCCATCTTTTATGCAATTAAATGTTCATGTTTTTATTCTTGGCTTTGACAAAGCTGTCAAACATAATACATCATACTACTTTCATTGGCATGGTTCATTTTAGAGACCGAAAACACCCCATTGTCTTGCATGAGCAATTGCTCCGTGTATTTGTGCAGATACACTTCAATGTGCCATGTGTAATTCATTCAGTCACAGTCACTTCAGACTGACAAATGGAATTCTGCTTTATCCTGCCAAGATCACATGGCCTGGACCTGCAGCCTGTCTGACAACTGTCAACAGCCTGAGGTACTAAATTTGTGCAGACAGAATTAATCCTACAGCAGGTAGCCTACATCCCATCACTCTGTAAGGCCATTGAAACCATGTAAACAGTCTTAATTTAATACTTAATACTACACGAATAATAATATACATTCAGTTGACATATAGCTAACACGTACAATACATTTCAAACTAAAAGTCCCATGTTATAGCAGTTTTATTATAATTTTAAAAAGCAGTAAGGGGTTGAAGAACAAGTAATGCACGTACAAATATCATATCTGTAACGTTAGATAATGAACAACACTTGAACAAAGTGATTTCTTCAGTATTGTGCCTGTTTGAGCAGCCCTCGTCCTTGTCTGCTGGTCTCATACCAAACTCCAGTCACAAATCTGTCAATTTAATGGATGTTGTCGTATGTACTGGCAAACTGGCAACTACCCCAATCTATCTATCTTAATGTGTTGAGCCACCGATAGATGCAAAACGTTACAGCAGCGTGTGTAAACCACGACTATACGATGACATTTACTGAAATAACTGCTGCTTCGAGCTCATTTAAAAGTGGCCCACACCAGTTTGACAGTCTTCAGTCACATTCCTTACTGTGTCTGTTACCTTTTCTCAAGCAAAGCAGAAATGCGTTGTTACGTACAACACATGTAGTGGGGACTATTTTCATCTGGCACATTAACGTTACTTTTGCTCGGTCACAGGTACGCATTCAAAACGTTTGAATACGAACCAACCAATCAGAGAGATTGGTAAAGGTACTCCAGGTTAAGTTAAACGTATACCTTCTACATTTTATAAACCAAAAGGAGAAACCACTTGTTGTGAAATTGTGAGCGGTGTTCCCCGTGTGCTAACTTACCGTTCCCCCTCCATTTCTGTATCCAGCTCCAACTTTACGTCTGTTGTCCGCAGAACTCATTGATTTTACCGTTTCCTTCGTGTCTGTAAAAAACAGCCGAAAACTTTGATAAGAACTATGACTTTAATCTAATTAAAATGAGTTCTAGTTATTCTACTCCGGAGTCCTGAACCTCAATATTTTCCATTACTGTCAGAAATTCCTCAAGGACAACTTCCCGTGCCTGCTGCCTGTCCGACTGCCTCCCAAACCCCCAAACCGCACAGTTATTCCCGCCCTCTTCCTGATGCTTCACGGACCCAGCTGTCCACCACTGGGATTTATTCGGGTAAGGTTTTTTACGATGAGATTAGAAATCACTCTTTTTTTAGAACCTCATAGCCTTAGGATTTATTTATTTTAATGACACTGAACAGGACTTAAAATTCTTTATATTTACAATTTATATCTAGTTATCCTTTTGTGTATCCAAAAGTCGAGACTCTAACATGTGGTCATCCTATATTTATCATAACCAGAGCTCTTTTACCGTCATATAGATTTTATACTTATACTAAGGTTAGTACTAATACTATTTTTCTGAAAATGTTTTTAAAATACTATATACGCTCCTGTTAGGTTGGAAGTTGCGAGAAATCCGAGCTGTTGTGAATGCGTCATGAGACCGAATACGGAAATGAGCTCCCGAGCTCTCATGATACTGAAGGCATCATGGTTGGGTTAGGCCTGGGACAGCAGGCAACTGTAAATAGGTATGTTGTAAAACAGGTATTTTTGTGAATCTGCATTTCCTACGCCGAACAGACCCCGTGGTGAGTACTATTAGCTAGACAAACAACTGCCTTGGTGACGTTTTCAAACGTCGTAGTATAGATCAGAGAACCGGACTCCATTCGTGGTGAGTGCTAACGTTAGAGATACTTTGTAGGAAAGTTCAAAAATGAAAATTCATCCTGAAGAGCAGTTTACAAAGTCCTTTTGTACAGTTAAGTCAAGGCCAACAAACGAAGAATGCTTTAGCTGAAAATCAGTGTATCAAGAGTCTAATGATTTATGCAATTAGGTGATATTTTATACCTCTAGATCAGAGTGTACCCATAGCCCTGTAAATTCGCTGTGGGTGCTGCCATAGTGTCCTGAATGTTGTTTCATTTTCCAGTGTATTGAGCACATTCATATATATGTGTCTCTAAATTCTGTGCTGTTTATCTCCTGTAGTAAAACATGAATTTGAATGTTTGCAGGCCATGTCTCAGAGGGAACTGAAGGAAGCGTTTGTCAGTAATCTCAATGGGACCAGTCTGCAGGAGGTGGCACTGGGCTCATTTCTCACCCCACTATGCCTCATCAACAGAGGACTGGTTCTGATCCTCTACCATCTGGCCAAAGGGACACTGCCACTTCCACTGATGTCTCACCTGCTTCTAGACTTCTCTGTGCTTATTCTACCCCTCGTCCTGTCATGCACCGTTCTGAGCAGCGTTCTCCACCAGGTCATCCTGAGCTTAACCTTTGTTTCGGCTTGTGTGTTGTGCTACGTCTACCGTATCAACAGTCATCCTCCTGCTCGCCACCCACAGAACACTATCAGCGCCTTCCTCCAGAGTCACGTTCAAGTCAACCAGGTTCCCTTTGTGACTGTCTTTCGAGTGTTTGTAAATGTGAAAACAGCCATCAGCATTCTTGCTGTAGATTTTAGTGTCTTCCCAAGACGTTATGCTAAAACAGAAACCTATGGGACAGGTGTTATGGACTTTGGGGTTGGGGCGTATGTCTTTGCAAATGCCCTTGTCTGTCCAGAGGCACGGAGGAAGAACATCTCAGGATCCAAGATGAATCATATCACAAAGCAGCTCCTGGCTGTCTGGCCCCTAGTTGTTCTGGGTATGGTAAGGCTAGTGAGTGTCAAAATGACCGGTTACCAGGAGCATGTGACAGAATATGGTGTCCACTGGAATTTCTTCTTCACGCTGGCCATCGTCAGAGTTGTGGCTTCTATGCTTTTGGCTGTTGTACCAGCCAGTAAGTCGTGGGTCCTTGCCTTTCTGATCAGCGGATTTTATCAGTTCACTCTGGAGACATCAGGGCTGAAGACTTTCATTATCCACAACAATGACAGAGAAAAAGATTTTCTGCATGCTAACAAGGAGGGCATATTCTCTGTAGTGGGTTATGTTGCCATCTACATGGCAGGAGTTCAGGTCGGACTCTATGTGATGCAACCAAGATCCCAGGTTAGACAGTGGCTCAAAGCCCTTTCTAACCTCTTGTTGGGAAGTTGTGTCCTGTATACTGCTTTGTGGACATGTCAGACACTTGTGGAGCCAGTGTCTCGCTGCCTAGCTAATTTACCCTTCTGCCTCTGGAGTGTTGCTCAGTCTTTGTTTTTTATGTCCTGCCTTGGTATAGCTGACATGGTTTTACTGTTTTCCAAAAAAACATCAGGCTGTCACGTTGTACCCACATCATGGAATTTGTGTAAAAAACAATCAGACTCGGTGTCTGACAAAAAGGCAGGTGAAATTGAAAGACTCTGCCTTGTTCAAGCTGTCAGCAGGAATCAGCTGTTATTTTTCTTACTTGCAAATATCATGACAGGATTGACCAACTCCCTAGTGGACACACTTCGTTGTAGCAGTTTAATATCTGTGTGTGTTTTGCTGTCATACATGTTCATCAATTGCTTTGTAATATATGTTTTACATCTTTGTGGAATTACAGTAAAATTCTGGTAAACATTTACATTTGTAAAACTACAAGGTTCATTTAGTGTATTTTGTGGGGCTGGAGTGACAGACATTGAAATTCAGGACAAATAAAAACACTGGGAAGATTTAATGTGTGATATGATATATGATCTGTAATACCGAAGATACTATTGTACTTGATATATTTATTTATGCAAATACATAAATACATGTCTTGATAAAATGGTGTCTCTGAATAAGTGAGGATTTGGACTACAATATACAGTGAAACCAGACATGGTGTTAAGTGTTGTACACATCTGCTGTCTTTTCTTATTTTTTTTTATTTCCTATTTGTTATTTGCCTGCTTATTTCATAAGTCAGTGCAGCACCTTTTTTTTGGGAGGTGTTAGTTTATCAAATAACATTCTGCTCAAATCTCATCTATACGTAATTTAATTAGTCACACTTAAAAGCAACAGTCTTATTCATCATCATTACAATCCATGCACCAAACTCCCAACACAATGTAAGGGTTAAAATCGAATTCATTCTCTATGTATAATCATGTATATAAAACTGATGGAACAAGCAAATAAAAATTAGAAGTGGAAATCCTTAAGGCTCACTTATTCATTTCAAACAAACTGGATTTATAACCGCTTTACTTGTATGAATGAATATTTTTTCCTTCTGAAAATATACCCATAAAGCGCCCCCTGGAGGCCACACGCATTACAACGTCAACTATTACGTGCTAAGGGCAAAGGTCAAATCAGTAATGAAGATTCCGCCACCGTAGCAGCCTCACTCACTGTCGCACTTGTTTATTTTTTTTTAAGGGGAACTTACAGAAGCGGGTAAGTAAAGAAGAATGATTGGTTTTAGTCAGATGTCCTGTAATTGTGTCAAGCTTACAGATAATGGTCAATGTTTCAAATGTTAGTAAGAGAAGCCGATGAAAGTGACAGTCGCTAAGTAGCCAGTCACCCAGTTTAACTTTACATTAGCCGTATCCAAGCTTGCTAACGTTAGCTTTGTAGGACAGCGATGCTAACTAGTAAGTTAGCTAGCCAAGTTTGCTGGCATCGACAGGGCGTAGACAGTCTATATCACCACTACTACATATTTATTATTTCTTAAGGTATTCAACATTTAATTGTATAATAATCGCTTGAAGACATTGCGCAAACACTACTCGAACTGACTTCCTCAATTTCTATAATCGTACTGGCAAATTAAATTAGCTAGCAAGCTAACGGTAACTGGCTAGCCGCCGGTTACTGTTTTATCCTGGCCAGCAGATAGATGTTCGTGTTATTAAACCCGTCCTTATAACTTATATAAAAATAATTTTAATTTTAATAATATAATTTCAGCCAAAACAGCTGCAAACAGATTTTACAAACTAAAACATCGTACCATTTTCTCCCACCAAACTCCCATTCCTCATGTTGTTTTGCTAACTTAGCTTGTTAAATCTGGGTCAAGACGAATCTGTTTGTAAGGCAACAGTCTTAGTAACGTTAAATCAGACGTTTCAACGTCAGTAAATGGCTGGCATTTTGTACCATGTTTTAGTGTCTGGTAGTCTGTAACATAGCTTTTATTGTAGTGACAAGTTGGTGTTGTAGTTAGCCCGCGATGACCTGCAATAGATTAGCATTAGCTTGGTGTAGCGTGTGCCGATGTCAAATGTGGTCAGTCGGTCTCTTGTGTGTCACCTGCAGGCAAGCTGCACCAGAACCAAACTGGAAGAAGTCATGGCACGTCTGGTAGCAGTTTGCAGGGAAGGGGAAGAGGACTACCCATTTCTCGCCAGACAGATTCCCCTGTATATCGATGATACTCTCACGGTAAATAAGCTATCCCATATGTATGACCACAAGGAGAACGTCTATGAAGATCACGGGTGTTAAGTGGCTAACTCAACTATAAGCCTCTTTGGGTCTGGTGTTAGCACTCCACATCAGTTCTCTGACTGATTTAATGTCCAGAAGCAAAGGCTTAGTTCTTACCAAGAACTGATCATTACCAAAATGTTGGAAATGTTTGTCCTGAACCAACCAGAGCAACAAACTTCAGTTTTTCTAACCTTGTTGCACAATTTATTTGACAGCTGAATAAAGAAAGCTTAAGGTTTAGACACATAATTACATTAATATGGCCATTTAGGGATGAGAGATGACGCACTTTATGCAAAGTCACCACAAAGTATTCAACCATTTTGACCAACTTAACATGTTGTGGTGCTGTAGATGCAATATTGATAATGACAAAGTAAAGTCCATGTTTTTTTTATTAATACAGGACATATTAGTTGTACACCTTGAAGGTTATTGTCTACACCTAACTGCTGTGTTCTTAAGCTCTTTAGCTAAACAGGCACTGAAGCCTTAGTACTGTTGCAATAGCCAGTCAAACTGGCGCATTCATTTCGTATCATAAAAAACCTGAGTTAGGTGTCCGTCTATAGTGTTTGTTTCAGGTAAAAAATGGACACCTACCAGCCAATCAGCATCAAGAATGTTTTTGTGGCGATGGTATAAACTGACACAACCATGAAGACGACCTTGACTTGATTAAGGGCATTTGATACTGTTTGCCTAAAAAGTGACACATTGATAATGTAAGCAGTGACACAGGACATTCTCAGAGACATGGTCACAATTATCAGCATGGCTGAAGTGATTTCTTTGAGAATTTATATAATGTACATTGACTATGGTTTATTACCTCTTGTTGTCAGATGGTGATGGAGTTTTCTGACAGTGTCATGGATATTGACAGCCACGAAATAAACATCTCCCATTGGAAACAATTCTCTGAGGTGAGTGATTTAACACAGTGCCCCCTATTAAAATGTATGAAAGCATGTGCATTTTTGCTCTTTTCCTACCGTTGTGTACATAAGAGGAGCCGACTTGACTTGCCAACAAAGTAGTAACAACTGTATTCTCATTCTTGGCCTTTAGTATCACTCCAAGTTGAAGCAACAGGACTTGAATATCGCCCTGATGGTGACATCCAGAGAGGTGTACAGTGCATTATCTCAGCTGGTGCCATGCGTGGGCTGCAGACGAAGTGTGGAGCGCCTCTTCTCACATTTAGTGGAATCAGGGAACCCGGCCGTGGAGCCCCTCACAGTGAAACCCACAGGCATGCTCTCTGTCACCAAGGCCTGTTTAGCAGACGTAAAGAAGCTCTACACCCTCTTCTACGTCCATGGGTAAGATACAGGGAAATGTTTTTCTTTCATTTTCACCGCCAAATCGATCATACCATGTACCAGAAGAGAAGTTTTTCATTGAATTTAGTTGTAGTTCTTTAGTAGGCTTAATTTCAAACTATGCACATGCTCTGAGTTATCTTAGGTACTGACACACAGTATTGTTTCTTTTCTTATTTAGTGTCAGATGTAGCAAATGGATGTACTGTTTTATTTTAGTAACTGTTGAAAACTTGACTGGGATTTTATAAAAAGGTTTTTTTTTTGTTTTTTTTACAGATCAAAGTTGAATGACATGATTGATGCCATTCCAAAAAGTAAAAAGAACAAACGCTGCCAGTTACACTCCTTAGACACACACAAACCTAAACCTTTGGGGTGAGTAATATGACTATTTTCATCTGTTTTCCTCATCAAACTGCTGTATTGGTCGTTTTTTTTTCTCTAAACAACATTCAGGATGTTAGTGTTAAGAGACTACATTTGAGAGGTGAAATAGTAACTCTTCCCTGCTGGAAGGACCAGTGTGTTTCAGTTGTAGTCTATCAAACTATAGTGAAGGGGGCACAAAGAGAGTGGTAAGTTTTGAGAAGATGACATGTTGCATCTTATTTCCCTTTGGCCAGTTTTTAGACACAAGCCAGAAAAGACTGAGTTAAGCTCTTTCTCCAGCTTCCAGAAGGTTTCTGTTTTAGGCCGGTCATCGCTGTGTATCATGTAAATGTACCGCTGTGATAGTTGATACTATGTATAAACAGAAGCTTCAGTTTGGAAAGTCTGTGAGTATTTTGACTGACAAACATAAAATTAGACAGAAACCAACACTGGGTATTTGAGGCTTTCTAGGGAGTTGACTCAGTGTGGTCATTAAAGCTTGTTGATGTGTACAGCTTTCGACTGTGGTTGTGGTTTTTACCAAGACTCATATAATGTGGTGAATGTAACATTTTGTAGATCTAAGATATACAAACTTTAATACCTCTGGCCAGGCAGTGCTATAGAAAAGGTCTGCAGTTAGGAGACACAGTTACCTGTATGTACTACTGTTGCTCTCTATTAACAGATCCCACAACAGATCTCAGTTACTTATCTTGAGTTGGTTTCAATAAAAATCCAAGACCTCTCAGTAGATGATGGTTTAGTGTGGATTCAAGTTTGGGAAACAAACCAATTGACGTTTTTCTATCTAAAACGGATGATTATACTGTCATTTGAACCAAAGCATTACCACATATCCATATCCTGCCACTTCTGCTGTAACATTTGGATACTTCTTTCTGTTAGCAATCCTTATGCAATGCTGGGGGACAGCAACAGTTGCATTCTTTTAAGCCAGACTGTGGACATTAGTAGAATTTAGTAGCTAATGAGCCAGATACTTCCCTCAGGAGTTGGTGGAGCCCAACACCAGGGCCAAGATTAGAGTGAATACTTATTACTTATATTTGCTAGGTTGCCAGAAACACAACTCTTAATGAATGCTAATGCTGCTTTATATCTGCTGGGTGTGTAAATAGGCAACTGTTGCTAACAATTTCACCATATTAGCTTAAAAGGTGTGTCAGTTATTGCAGGTTACAAGAGCGGATAACTACATTGCGATGGCATAGCTATAATAGATTTATATTTTCCTACAGGGGTTGCTGGATGGACGTGTGGGAACTGATGTCTCAGGATTGCAGGGATGAGGTGGTCCTCATTGACAGCGCTTGTCTCTTAGAGACACTGGAGACATACTTGCGTAAACACAGGTAATTGGTGACTATCATAGCCTTTATTTCCAAAATGCTTTTTTCCTAAACGTCGTGTTAGAGGTTTAAAAAGAAGTGGATTAACTGTGTATTTCTTTCTTGTCTGCAGGTTTTGCACTGACTGTAAGAATAAAGTGCTGAGGGCATATAACATCCTGGTGGGGGAGTTGGACTGCAGTAAAGAGAAGGGGTATTGTGCTGCCTTGTATGAGGGACTATGCTGTTGCCCCCACGAACGCCACATCCATGTGTGCTGTGAGACTGACTTCATCGCTCACCTGCTTGGCCGAGCAGAGCCTGAGTTTGCAGGAGGCTATGAGTAAGTACAGGTTTAAACAGTGAATACCACAGAGCTCCCTTTCATTGATGTGGTCCGTTTCATTCGAGTCATTTTCTATCATGCCATGTTCCTTTCAATGTATTTATACATTCAGTTGATGATTTTCTTTTAAGACGCAGAGAGAGACATGCCAAGACCATTGACATTGCACAAGAAGAAGTCCTGACCTGTCTGGGCATTCACCTCTATGAGCGGCTGCACAGGATCTGGCAGAAACTACGAGCAGAGGAGCAGACCTGGCAGATATTGTTCCATTTGGGCATTGATGCACTGCGCAAAAGTTTTGAGGTACACAACTTCTAAGCCAGTGTGTATGGTTCAAACTTTCAAACTCATTTATCAGATGATAAATGCATTATGGCTTAGTGCTAATGTATCTATTACCATGCCCCTAGATGGCAGTGGAGAAGATGCAGGGCATCAGCCGGCTAGAGCAGTTTGTTGAGGAACTGTCGGAGGAGGAGAGGGCCAAAGAGCTGAAGCAGGAGAAAAAGAGGCAAAAGCGTAAAAATCGACGCAAAAACAAGTGCGGCTTTGACATATCTGAACAGGAGGCAGAGGACAAGGAGAAGAATGTGGATGAGGTAATCCTCCACCAACACTGAAGCTCCCGTTGCACATTATTTAAGGTGTCGGTGTTCATCTGCAGCTACACATCAGTTTGCCTTTATTTAAGACCAGCCCATTTTGGTGTGTTGCAGGGTTCTCTTGAGTCTGTGGAGGGCTCTTGCAAGGGCTGTGGTAGCCATGATGATGATGAGGAGGAGGCTGGATGTGATGAGAGCGTCGCCACCAATGGAAGCACTTCCTGCAGCTGCCCAGACAACACCAAACAGGGTAAAAATGTACACAGACGAGGGCTGCCATTTTTTAACAGTCAAGTTCAAAAAATTTTTTTGAATGCAATCCATATACTGTAAAGCCCCACACCCATTATAGAATAGTCCATAGATTTTCTCATGCATGATGTATCTCTGGTGTAACTTTGAATTTTGTATTGTGGCTCCAGTTCTGTCATTATCCTGAAAACCTCCTGAAACAATGCCAATGGGCCGCATATCCTTCCTTCATATAAGTCTTACTATCTCATCGGTGATGGCCTTTTTACGAGCTTCTGGTGAGAAGCCTGAGGATGAGTGTGGCGAAAAGTAGGCAGTCAGACAAGGTTGTACAGTTGACATTGTTCCACTCGTTTCTGGTGCCTCACCTGGGTTGCAAGCTAGCAGGAGAGTCCTCAGATCTGTTGTGGTTGTATTGTAAGGCAGCTGCTTTTTACAAAGTCAGAACAGCCTTATCTTTATTTGCCATATACGGTGTAGGACCCAAAATACTTGCACACACTGCCTCTCAGATGCTCTGGTGTCGGTGATTATCGGATCAGCACAGCTTTGCTCACTAGTGTCCTCCATTTCATTCATTAGCTTAGTTTACTGGTAGGTCAATAGGGCATGCAATAGGTCAAGCTGATAGTAAATTTTAAAAGCGTCCGCTGCTGGACCACAAGGCAAACGACTTCAAATGCTTATAGACTGTATATTTCGAATTTGAACAGGTCATTACAGTTTCATTGAAACGTGGGGAAAAAATGTAAGTTTGGAAGTAAGGAATTTTGAATTAAAATCGACAGCCCCACAGGCCATGAACGTGTATCTCTGGAGGTTACTGCATTAACAAGACAAGACTATTGTTAAGACTGTTAATGAGATAATGAGCTTCTAAAAATTCATTTTTCCACCTGTTTCTCCAGATTTGTCCCCCCACAGCAATGGTAGTGACTGCGGCTACTCCTCAAGTATCGAGGGCAGTGAGACAGGATCGAGAGAAGGTTCTGACATTGCCTGCTCCGAGGGAATATGCAACCATGACGAAGCAGGTCTGGTCTGAGCAGCTCCAAGATGCTGAGGACTTAAAACAGGAACCATTTCAGGGTCTTTTAAATGTACAGTATAGTGCCTCGAGTCTTTTTTTTTTTTCTTTTCTCAGTGTGTTTTTGTTCACCATCTGCAGGAGAGGACTCAAATGCCCATCACTGTGCTGAAGACAAGGAGGAGGATGGAATAGACAGTTGTGTGGACTGCTGGCCACACTCTGAGGAAAACACTCAATGCAAGAGTAAAAAGAAGAAAAGGAAGGGCAAGGGTTTATGCAACAATCAGGTGAGAGGACAACCTGCAGAATTCATGTGCTGTTTGCAGAATATTTAACGCTGTGTATCAACTAAAGTATGCACATTTCCACAGGGGCAAAAAGGTGAAGGTTGTACGTCAGATGGGAACACAACAGGCCACAGTCAACCATTATCGCACACTTGCCGAACCAAAGAAATCTTTTCCTCCTTATGTGGTGATACATTTGCCAGCATTGCACTACGGTTACCATGGGCAGCACATCAAAAGAACCTACGCCTTCATGCAAGCCCTCCAGAGGCAAACATAAGTCTCGTGGAACTTCTGGTAAGTGACAAATGTAGTTTAAAATACTCAAAAAATAGACCTTGCTCAAGGGAGACAATTTGGACTTGTTATAGTAGACGAGCACAGATATAACATTAATGATAGCTTTTTAGCTTTGCCAGTAAGCCATGCTAGTGAGCCATTATGCACAGTGGCAGGGCCCTGCACATGTAAGTAAAAAAGTTTGCTGTATGAAAGGTCTGTAGTTTCTGCTTTGAAACAAAATAAAGAGCTTGTGTTTTCTTTATATTGAACCACACTGTAACCTGCGCTCCGGTTGTGTTCTTAATACAGGATGATTCAGAAGTGACTTCAGATGAAGAGAACTGTCTGACAGAGGATGAAATCCAGGCATTTTTAGAAAGAAACCAGTCCTTCTACAACAACCGCCACCAGTACCGACAGCTCCTGAAAGAGAAATTCACCAACTACTGCCGTGCCACTGAGCGGAGTAAGCCAGTCTGTGGAAAGTGGTTTGCCACCACCAGTGTCAACTAACTGCATTAATAACATCTTCCCTTGGGAAAAACACTCGTGACCACTACTGCAACACCTTCAGAAAAGATCATTCTGAAGTACATTTGGTGTATTGTTCAGTCACTTCTTCTTTAAAGTAAACGTGATTGTTACTTTCTGTTGGTCATCTGTCTCTCTTTTGCACTTGTACACCAACACACTTTTCCATCTCATTTCTTGGCCACTTTCTCACTTGTAATTGTTCTCTTTGACCAAGCCTAGCTATTTGTTGTTAGTCTTCTGTAGGGTCATTGGGTAAGAGCACAGTGGAATCAGTAATCGAGCTTTGCAAACTGTGACATTAGGGTTAAATTTTAGGAGTCTTATTTTATGTTTCCTTTTTTTTTTCTATTTTGTTAATCTTTGGTGACACTTCAGTGTATTGGTAAAGGTTGTACCATTAAATGTGTACAGAAATTCTAAATATAAAGATTTTACAGAGAATAAACATCCATTTGTAATAAGGATTTGGGTGTCATGTTAAGAGCGCAATGTGCAAAATTTACTAAATAAAGAATATTTATTAATATGCATTATACATTTGTTGTTTTTTTGTTGACCTTACAAGAGTTAATGTAAGTTTTGATCCTAGAAGATAGATAAATATTATTCTGTGAGCCACTTTGGCCTGGCCTTTACCAATTAAACACAGTCAATTCACCAGACCAGTAGTAGGCCTAGTCCTGAGTTTAGAACATTGTTCAATGAATATCTCCACTGAAGTTTGACATAGGCTGGGACTAGTATTAGTCCTTGCAAAGAAAACTTCCAACGTCACTACTGTAGTACTGAAAAATATTAAACTAAATAGGCTGTGGCTAAATATGGCCTTTAGTATCAAACTGATACAAAGTTTCGAGAGGAATAGGTATCTTATTTACCGTTGATCATTTATTGCCAGGTACTAGATGTATATATTAATAATTAATCCTTTGTGTAATTTACTATAAATGTAAGTGAATTATGAAACAAATACTCAGATTTATTCCACAGCAAGTGTGGAGAGACATTGCTACGTTCACAGTAGCCGAAATGTCACTGTCAGTTAAGCTAGTTAACTAACCGGGATGTTAAATTAAACATATTCATACACATAATATGTGTAAGTATCGTCGGTATAAGTTTCTGTTTTAATCCTTTAGTATTTTGGTTCTGAAGAAATCTTTTAAAATGTCGGTTGTATTGGAACCTTTTGATTTCGGGGAACACCTGAAGGCAGCATGTGAAACACTTACTGTGTTATTTTAGATCTTCCAGTAGGTGGCGGTAGATAACCACACCGGGAGAGCGCTCCAGGCTTCAGGGCTCAAAAACAAAGTGGGAGGTGATGTGAACCAAACATTTCCACACGCCACAGCTCTTCATATTTCATCCAGAGAAGCGCATGGATCCGGGCTTAGGCACACTGCCCGCCGCTGTCCTGGATGGTGCACAGACTGAGACAGGAGGCTGTAGCTGCTGCATCCCTCAATTTGAATTAATCGCACAGAAAACTGATAGCTGCAGTTGTGACAGCTTGAACTAAGCAGGCAGAGGTACAGCACGGGAGCTGTTGTTTCGTGTACAGTACCGGTGTAGACAGTACGGGGGAGATGGAGCGGTGGAAAGGCAGAGTGGCCCTGGTGACCGGAGCCTCGGTGGGGATTGGAGCGGCTGTAGCCCGGGCACTGGTCCAGCAAGGCATGAGGGTTGTCGGCTGTGCCAGGAATGTCGACAAAATAGAGGTGGGCAATTTAATTTAACAACATTGTGAACAGCTGTGAAATAAGTCGGTCCGACTCACAGGAGAAGCTAGCTCTGTTACAGCAACAACAAACTAGCTAACTAACGTTAACTGCTAGCTAACATTAGCTTTACAACTTCAGCTAGAAACCTTTAGCCCCCAACGTTAAAGCTATATGGACACTGTATTTGTGAAATGTAGGTAACGCAGACGTTGCAGCTTTGTTTGTTGAAATGAACAAGTCTGACATGATGTTATGTTAGGTAACCAATTAAATTGAATAAAAGTGCACCATTAATCCTAATAGTTTGACAAGAATAACATATTTTCCTAATATTATATCCAAAATAACTATAGACTATGGGAACAGTGGCATCACAAGAGGTTTATAGTTAAACCATTGCTAAATTCCGGCTAGTTATTGTTCCCATAGGAATATTACAGGAATATTATTGTACTCTGGTCTTCTACTCCACTCTGAGAAAAGTATACAGTACCACCAAATGAGGCAAATGTGATGCTAATAAACCAGCATGACTCTGTAGATCCCACCACACCCCTAATCTGTTGTAATCTCTGTTATTAATCCTTTGCTGGAAAATTCACTTTCTTTTGGTTGACCTTCTCCAGAGAGGTCAAAGGTCAGGTACCTCCTAACAACAGACCATTGCAAGGGACAGTAACTAGTGGGTCAGACTGCTCAGGTAGAGTCAAGTTACCTCGCAGCAGTTTCTAAAGAGGTGTCCGAGGATGGCCATGGGACTTTCAGGAGTGTCCCCAGTCTTGTGGGACACTGTAAATGTTTCAGTGTTGTTTAGAGTTTATAAGAATGTCTTTCTCGATCATAGGTTTTTCGCTCTTTCTACTGCCTCTCAAACAATAGGCTTACCAAAAAAATAAAAAGATCCTGATAAAAATGACCCAAATTCTACCTTCCCTATAACCATGAATATATTTTCTAAAATCGATTTACAACAACCCAAGCCATGTGAATCTCAGTTTACAAACTGTTCCATTGATAAACTCCTTTTCATTTCATTTGTCCCACCTAGACTTAGTGCAGCAATAGTAATTTCTGATGTGGTTTAGGACAAACATGATCCGACACACATCACATTTTTTAGGTCAATGCTCAATTATCTGTATAACAGAGAGCCTAAATCACACCCACTATGATAATAAAAGACAAGCCCAAACATTATTTAAGTCCTGCTCTCATAGCGACTATGAAAGTAATTAGTGCCAGTGGTGATTATGTTTGAACTGCACATGGATTTGTCGTCAAGATATTGAACCAGTGGATTTATGGCTGTAATTAAAAAATAAATTAATTCTGAAGGCAAGCATGTGAGGGGAAGTAAAACTGTTAAATGCAGCGGTCGCCATCCAACTTCTGTGACACACTTTTGGTTTACGCCTCCTCCAGTGCAGGTGTCAGCGGCTCCTCCCCACTAACTCTTGTCTAACCATAAGCCACAAGGCACTGTGCCTTGCTTATCTTGTCAGCCAATCATTAAGCCTCACTCTCCTCACTCCACACTTGTCCTATCTTCCAGCACTGGGCTGTAGAAGGCCTACTACATCTACGTTTAGCCACCTTTTAGATAGCTATATGGTTGTTGTTTTTTAAAGCAGGTTACTGTAGCTTGGCGTGCCTGTGGTTGTTGACAATTTAGGTGTCGAACAGCAGTACATCCTCGTTTCAACACAGTAACATTTTATGGTGGCAGTTGTATGAACCTTTACTTTTTTCAAATATTTAGTTGCCCCCTAGTGTAGTTGGCCAATATTCATTAAATAGATATATCCTCATGCTGTTAGGCAATGGTCCATTTTAGCTAATTTAATCTATATGAAGTTTATTAAATCAGTATGAAGTGAGTTGTAACTCATTCACAAAGTTGGGAAAGTGGTTGGTTGAGGAGTGAACAAGGTGCATCTTGCCATGGTTCACGGTCGACAGTAAGAGTTGTGGCAAAGGCAACCACCTTCCGGTTCAACCTGCATTTCTCAACAAGGGGTCCTTCATGCAATACTGAGTTACACCAAACTTGATGACCTGCAATACCCCAGAGTCAAGCTGTGAAAAGACACAAACATTGACAGGGGTTTAGTTCGATTAATTACTCATCTCACACCTTTCTCACCAAGTGACTATGGCCTATAGTGTGCTATACAGTACTGGCTGTTATACCCATTTCTGCTGCTGCACCATTTACAGTTTTCAATAACATGGTTTGGTAAAGGTGTTAGAGCAACATCAGTTTCAGGGACTCTGCTTGATGGTGTTGTGAAAGCATGAATTACATGCAGGCATGTAAGTAATTTCAAAATGTATATTTTTATTTCTCTTTCATGAAAAAGAAGAAAAACAGAAAAACTTCCTTTTTTCAGTTAGGTCTTGTTTCTTACATACAAGCATTTCTCCACCTTGATTACACACACACACCCATGCCCATACGTGCATACAGTGAGTGTGAGTTGAGCAATAGATAGCCTCCCTCCATTCATACTCTGGTCACATGGCCCCTCCTGTCAATAGTTAACTGAAGCAGCTTGTTTCAGCCCCCGTCTGTGACTTGTGCAAGACAAAAACAAGGTCACAACATTTAGAATCTTTATAGTGTTTTCATATAACACAAACGTCAGTCAGCATTACACAGCCAGAGCAATCTTAACTAATGTTTGTTATGGATTATGATACATGAAACCAAAGCTTAGGTTCAACTAACTAAATATTTGGCCAAACGAGAGATCTCAGGTGGTATAGAGCGACAGGTTTCCATCTCTCCCATGCTATGACCGATTTCATCACTTGTACAAGACCTTGGAGAGTTGTCTGTGTGAGTTGAGGGACAAAGCCAGTATTGTACTCTCTCTGCTATGTAAACTGGGTTCTTGCTGTAGTTGTGCCAAACCTGGCATGCTGCTAGTGGGGGATGCAAGTGTCCATCACTAAGCAATTGTTCTTGACTTCCCTTTTGGTGTTTATTTCTTTACTTAGGGGTAAATAAAGCTTTTAGGGTCCATATTTCCCAGCAGCAATATTCTCACTTATAGTAAACCAGATGAAACAATGATGAAAGTGGGAAATGCATTCAAATGTAACAGGTTTCTGTTTTTCTGTGTAAACAAAACACGGCGAAAGCAGAGCGGAGAGTTGTGGCTGCAGTATTGTTTTGTTGTCTGTGAGACTATAGAGTAGGCAGTGGGGGAGCAGCAAGCTGAAGGGGAGACGTGTGGTCACCATGGGCTCTGAGCAGGAATGGAGACGACAGGGCTGCATCCAAGTAGCAGCAACACAGCTTCTCATTAACTCTTGTGAAACCCTTTTAAGACCAGTGGAAGAAGCTTTTATTTTGCCTGAAGACAAATGTCTTCACAGTACACACAGTGTATTCTTTGAGGTTATAAAATGTTTAAAAGTGGCCTCAAGTGTGCCATTGAGAGCCTTATGTATGCACGTTTTCATTTCAGCCAAGCACCGCAGAATCTGATTTCAGTGGTGAGATCGCTGTGAAACAAATAAAACATGTATGTGAGATTGGATTGTAAGTCTGAGCTCACCTCTGACTCAGAAGAACATGACGATGCCTTGAATAAGGCTTTTTTTTTACTTGCACCTCTAAAGCGCTCTGGCCCACATAACCCATATGTTGGGTTATATCTGCTTACCTAGCACGATGTAAATACACAGTTATGGGAGTATGAACTCCTGTTGCTGATCACCACAACTCAAACAACCCCCCCATTTCAAAACACAAATATTAGATTTAAGGGTTAGAGGGAAATTCCATATAGCTGCAACACCTACCATGGATTTAGAATAAGTGACTTTATCTTTATTTGCTGAGCTTAATTTCACAAATGCAACTAGTTGTAATGAAATGTAAAACAGTATTTGCTATCTGAATCTCCCGTAACCTGGTTGCCATTGTGAGTGTCATTAAGTGCATGTCCACACCTTGTAAATACAAGATAGCCATAAGTTAGATTTTTTTTGTTTTTTTCATTATGTGCAGGTCAGGGCTGATGTAGAGACTAGTGTCAGTGCTGCTGCTCTGGGGGAGGAGAGGTTGGGATGGGGTGGGGTCTGTCACATAATCAATCAAATTCAGTGGTCGCCTATGCATCTAATGATTCCTGGAAAGTATAGTTTGTGTTGTACTATATGCAAGCTGACAAGAAACAACAAAACCTAATTCATAGAGCTCGTATGAAATAATTCATCACAAATAAATGGATGTGGCTTTTTATCACGACCCAGAAAGAAGGGCCGTGTCCCTTAACTGGTCAATAAAATCGTATATCTACAATCTATAAATAGCACATCTCTGAATGATTCATTCATTTAAAATGGGATTCTTGCAGGGCAGAATTACTTTGCTATCCTTGCTGCAAAAAGTCACACTTGTTTCAATCAAGGTTAAATACAGACAGAACATCCGCTTCTAGATAATAAATCTATTTGTATTGTAAGTCCATTTAAAACCGGTACAGTGAAGCTGACATTTCATGGGTGCTTTGAGGCTACCCACAATAGAGGCATCTGTCAAAATTCAAAGCTTTGGCTGCTGCAATTTTAGATCAGATAAATTTAGCAATCATAATTTCTGGGTTTTCAGTGCTAAACAGATTTGTTGTTGGCATACAGAGACCCTGTGTTTGCTAGAGATTGGGAAGAGACTCTGCATAAAAGACGATCTTCTGTCAAATGATTGTGCTCAGAAATAAATAAAACTCAAACTCAGGAGCATAAGTGACGATATGGACCGTCAGTGCAGAGGCCTTTCAAGATAATGACATTTCAATACATTGGTTATATTCAAGACTTTGTTAAAACTGACCAACACGCCTTTTTTTCCCAGTGAGCTTGTATCAGACTAGCTTTTGGGGTTTTTTCACTAGCCTAAGCATCTTTTATTTGAGTGAGTAAATTCTAAATGAAAACTGGAAACCCTTGGCATGTGAGCCAGACAGTTCATTTAAGACCTTGGCTGACCAGCTTCGATTTGGTGCCCATTCTGGAGGAGGTAAAAGGTGCTCAGTCATGCTTCAAAAGCTGAGGTGACACAATAAAAGTCAATCAGTGTCTCTCTGTCTGCAAATCTGAAGCTGTCTCAGCCACCTCCTGTAGGTTGTGTCTGGACAGCGCGTCCTGTTATTTCACAGTGAATAGATTTCACTCCAGAAAGGATTTGAAGTGGGTCAGGTCAGACAGCTTTACTCTCTTTGTCTCACACCCTCTGCCTCACTTTGTGTGTCTATCTCTCTTTTAGTCTGTGTCCTGATTCTCCTTTTAGATATTTTTCTCTATTGTCTATTTTTTCATGTTTTTGTAATTTTAGTGACATTTGTGATGTGCACAATGTAGAGTTAGATGCTTGTTTCAATATTTCCCAAACCCATTTAGCATTGCAGAACCCCATGTAGCCTATGCACATTAAATACAATATCTATGAATAGTCCAATCATTACGTTTTAACACTGTGCTTTTTGTTGCATCACTTGTCATTGGCTATGAGAGAAATCACAGCACTGCTGTCTTCACCTGCACACTTGCTGTTTGATTACCCGTGTCAATTTTCTCCTGAGCTCATCGAGTTACCTCATAGCTTCTTCGGCTCACAAGCATTTGTCTTACCCTTGCAAAAAGCTTTTCCACTGACTGTACATTTTCCACTTGAGCCCGCGAGCTGACAAAGACTTATACCTAACTAATAATCCATCACGTTTCCATGGATTCTGCCCCCAAGAGGAGCAACATTCTCACCAACACAACAAATAACAGCATTTCCTCTTATATGAATCCTCCCAAAACAGCAGATTGTTTTGTTGTATATGCCATATGGGTATGTAGACAAAGATTTATGAAATAAGGGTAGGTAAGATAAGAAATCAGTCTCTTTTATCTCTGTAATGGTCCCACGTGTACGAACACTTCCAACCTCAGCTCAGTCCATTTTCAGCTTGAAATTAGTTTTAAAACACCTGTCTGTGCAAGCAATTTGAGCATGAGAAATTTGTGTAACACTTCAGCATAGAAATAGCCAGTACAATAGGAGAGTGATGGATTGATGCCCCCTCAAGAGCAGGTGGATTCACATATTAAGATCTCAGTTCTATTCATTTAGTCTGGCTGTAGTTTCTACTAAAATCTGCTGCGATATACCCACTACTTTGTCCGTAACTCACAAGCAAAGAGGATTTCTTACTGCAATGCAGTATTACTGTAATACAACTAGTATTAGTGCATATTAAATCAGTCAAACTTCTTCACACCGTTCAATAAATGATTTAAAGCTCTTATGTCCGGAGTGTTCTTAGTTACTTTCTATGCTAGATCACTGGGGTCTCATACAGTCTGATTGGTCTAGACGGCTCAGTGACCCCTATGAGCCATTCTGCCTGGACCACCACTGTGCTGTCCTCTCTGTGCTTATCATCTTTCAAGGTGTAAGGTTTACTGGCATTGACATTCCCTCCCTGTGCCTCCTGCTATGATGGGTGGGGCGCTTCCTGTCCTGTCCTGGCCTGTTGAAGACTTGTTAGAAAGCGCCTCTATGTGCGTACAGTCTGTCTGTGTGTATGTTTGTGTGTGTGTGAGGGAGGAAGACGTCATGTAAACGCTAAGTGCAACTGCAGAAGCACTTGTAATTGAATGTATATTTGTGGCAGAGTGAAAGAAAGCACTTTGTGGTGAAAGGATTTTATGAATCCACAACGCAAACACGGAGATAATTTGAGTTCACCAAGTTCAGTATTTCCAAAAATGGGAAGGGGTTGACGAGAAAGAATGCAAATTGGATTGTTTTCGCTTCGACAGAGGCCAAATTGGATTTGTTGCTGGGTGTTTGTTTGATATTGGAAACATTTTATGGCTGCTCTAAGCTCACATGCTGAATAGAGCCCGCTGAGGCTGGCCCTGTTTGAAAGCTTTCATTTTGGACGCGTCGGATCAACACTGTCTCCATGAGACTCTCCTATGTCTGTTTTTGTTGTCTGCTCTGGGCTCAGGTTATCATAAACTTAGCATGCATAATACTGTGGCTCAGAGCTAGCTCCGGGCCGCCCTCAGGCCTGTGGTGAGAGCAAAGTTGTTGTACCGATGACCAGCATCAGGTGCAGGAATAACCCATCACATGAGATAGAGGAGGCACGTGATGCATGCTGGTTCACTAGAAGGAAGCTTCACCCCTCAGCATGTTTCAACTATAAACAAGAGAACTGGAGAGCCATTTTCTATCATATGATGCCCATGTGAATATATGAATAAAGGCTGCTCTCTGTAGTTAATCTAGTACTGAAGTATTGCTGACAGAAAGGCCATCCTCACACTGTTTACTGACTTATTTAGAATAAAGATCTGCTGCTGCCCTCGCCTGGTTTTTATCTCTTTGTTTGGAAAAGTAAAATTCCACCACACTGGTTGTACCAGTCTGTTACTCAACACCTGGCAGCCTGCTCTGTCTTTAGCCTGTCAGGGTCATAAAAGCTTTCTCCATTGGTGCCACATCACCATATCAGTTGTCATGCACTTGTAATTTGTTAAAAATGTACTCATCAAAAGGCACCATATTTAGATTTCAAGCTATTTACACCAATACTTGTGACATTATTTAAGTGCTGCTAGACTTCCTAAACTGCCCCATGGTTATTCCCTGAGTCTGTCAATGAGTGTAGTTACTAACAAAGAGTGTCATTATTTTTCTTATCTCCTTGTCTTCATGGGACTATCCTGAAGGAAGGATAGTAAGAACTGTAAAAACTGCCTTGTTCAACCTTTAGACCTTTTGGTGGCAGCCTTTCATTGTGTGAAGAAGAGATAATTGCACAACCATCGCTTCTGCCCTGCTGCAATCCTATTATACAGCCTACTGTCACCTTTGACCCCACACTCGGTGTGATGGTGCGCAGGCTAAACTTGAATTTTATGTCACCCAATAGTAGTTCAGCTGGATAATGAGTGATAGGGCTTAGCAGAATAAATAGGATGTGTTCCTCAGAGACCTCCTTGTTAATATCAATATCAATTAAATTATTAGTTTCTTATTGTGGAGTAGCTCCTAGTGAAATTATATGGCCTATATATATATGTTGTGCTTATATTTCAGTGATTACACTTGTGAAGATGATAGCGCTAAATTAGTTTTACGTGAATTCATCTATGGGGTTGGTTTTGCCTTGAAGCTGCTCTTTTAAAACATACTGAAATCTGAATGCAGTGTGTTTAGCTTTAATGCAGTATGCTTCAGATTTAGTCTCCTCTTTCTAACTCTTCTTCTGTTTCACTTCCTGGCTGCCAACCCTCCCTCTCTTCCTCCCGCCGTCTGCACACTTTTTGTGTATTACTGGACAACAGCCTCAGTAATGAGGATGAAAATGCATTTTGACAGGCAAAATTGTTTAGTGTGTCACAGGTACTTAAATGACGGGACAGGAAGGATTAAGACGAGAAGGGTTACTGGCTTTTTTTATGGCTGCGTTACATTTTTTTTTTTTAACAGTCTACCAGTCTTTTCAGAGAATAAGAGGAGGCACAGTGGTCGATAACACAGTCCCTCTTTTGTCTGGGAGACCTCCTGAGTCAACCTGAGTCAAATCTAATTTCTCATCCCTCTCTCTGCACATGGCTGCTGCCTTGTGCTATTGATCTGGCTCACCACTTAAAGCTTGTCTGCCTTTAGTGCTTTGGCATCTTTTATTTTTATCTCTTTCCCCTTCTCTAGCGAGTCATTTTGCTGATCCATTTACACCAGTTCCACGTGAGTGGGTGAATGATTGATGAACACGGTGTGGAACAATAATGTCCCTTGCATTGTAGACCTTATATAACAGCCCCCCTGCAGGGGTTACAGGCCATGAATGTGACCATGTAAGCATGTACACATGTGTCTGAGAGAACTGCGTGGGTGTTTGTATAGCCATTACTGTAACATGTAATGGCTTTATGACCTGTTGTAACATTATTTGTCTTTTGAATTGTAAGAATTTTTTATCTTTCAGCATTAGTCTTATCAAGTCTGTCTGGGTAATAGCAAACAATGATTTTATTTGAGTTACAGAGCTCTGTGTACGCATGTGCAATCTTCCATAAGCGCCCCGGAACAAAACCATATGAAAGTAACTGATAATACAGGTGATATGAAAAAAGGTTTGTACATGTAAAACATTTATGGGTTTTTTTTGTCAATATTGTCCAAAGAAAAACAGGCACAAGCTGGAGAAATAAAATTAGTGCCCCAAGTCGTGAACGTGAATGCTGCATTGCTAGAGAAAAATAATTACATGTCATGAGATGTTTACATTTTGGTTTATTGGATTCTGATGCTGCATTTGATCGATTTGGGGCGTGCCCTGTGCACCTCCAGTACACCTTGCCCTCAAACAAACTTGGCTTCAGTTTTATTTTACGTTTTCCCCCAGGCTCATTTAGCAGCACTGCTGTGCGTGAGCGTGTGACTTAGATATGTCTAGTGGTTTTCTCACTCTCGTTTATCACCGCTGTCTTTTAAAAGTGTGATGCCAAACGTGCTTAACCTGCAGATATCCAGTTTCAGTTTGGATTGTGATGAATGAATCATGTGTAGAGTGCATTTGCCAACTATGTTGCTGCTGCATTTTCAAGCCCGGGTTGCTTATCTGTGGGGCGGCGTGCTGTAGTGCCACTGCTGTAGGCGTGGCCAGTGTGAGGGCTGGTGCTGGCCATGGCAGTACAGCTGGTGCCAGAACTCACCCACATACACACACAAACATGAAGAGATTCACAGCCTGAGACTTCCTGTAGTTGGACTGTGATCACAGCCTGTTTGCTCTGCTGCTGCCACTTAAACCTCAGTAACACAACTAATTCTCCCTTTCTTAACAAAAGGCTGACTTCCCCTTTACGTTAACCTCCTTTCTGAATGAAGAAAAGCCTCTCCACCAGTCTGTCTGCCTGATTCCCTCCAGGGATTCATGCGAGTGTGAAGTGAAGATCTATGGTCTGAAGGCAGTTCAGACACTCAACTTTGCTGCATTCTTAACTGCAGCCGAACAGACCAGTGATCACAGCTTCACGTTGAATGTAATAGACAGAAGGTAGTGGTTCACCTGTCTACAGCACGACTTGGTTGTAGTTTTACAGAGGAGACACGTTTTCAGTGTTTTAGCTTTTTGACAGCTTTATTCGGGTAATGCCTTCTCTCTGGATAATCCGAGTTAAACAGCTTAGAGGAAGAGCAGGGAAATCTGCACACTCCAAGTGTGAGATAGGATGCGTTCTCTCTATTACACATTTTGTTAGAAAAAAGCCAAAATGATCCCTCAATCCAATTTCATCGTGATTATAAAAAGCAGGCTTCACAAGTATACTTAGTTTCCTTGAGGAGTGGCTGCAGTGGCTGCCACGATCAGCAGATATACTGTAGTACTTATGTCCAGGTATCAGACGTTTAACAGAGAATGCCACAAAATAGTCACAGTGATCCACACTACTACATATGATGATTACCAACATTTATATTCTGCCTGTAAGCTGTCATGAAATGTCAGGTACCTGTGAAGCATCAAATCATGCTGCCTCTTCTCTGGGATTAGTTGCTTCACAAAAAAAGTGCTCAACATTGTGAGCTATGAATAAGTACTTATTATCTTTACAAGATGCTTTGCTCTGCCTATAAAGCAAGCTTCAGTGCTCAAGATCCGAGTACAGAAGGACTTTTGAAGGAAACTGAAGTGTGATTATGTCTTTATTTGTTTGGGGTTTTGTGCAAGTCTGTTAACTGTGTGCCTGGCCAGGACTGAAGGGACCAGTCCGGCTCCATTAGAGCTGCACTGGAAATATCTGAATGCAACCTCATGTTCCTGTATTGAATAAGACCTTTCTAAACATGTCATCTTTGTGGCTGCACAGACGCTCTCACAGGCAGAGTGTTGCACAGAGCCATGCATCATCTCTGTCTACCACCAGCCCCGCCCTTATCACCCACGCCCCCTCCTGTCAGACTGGCACCCAGAGCGAGACATCAGGTGACTGGTGCAGCTGTGCCTGGCAGGGGGATCTGTGTCAGTTTGTATCAAACCCCACAGTGGTGGACCGCCAGCTGACCTGGTTGGAGTGTAGCCGGCTCAGCCTGCAGATAGCTCAGCCCAGCTGTATCCCGAAGGAGGAGGCATCCCATCAGTGCAAAGCTTGCTTCTTCTCATCCGGGGTCATGATTTGGATTTTGTTAGAAAGCGGAGTTTCAGTGAAAGTGCTTATTATTATCAGGAAAGAAACATACACAGACTGGAGTGGTTTTGGCTACACTGGTGCCATCAGGTTACCGCTGGCCCTCAACTGATGTGGGGTTGATTTTATGGTTACATGTTCTCACTGCTTTCTCAGTGTCTGAGTGGGTAGGGTGTTTATCATGGGATCTTAATTATGGTGCTGCAGGTTAATCATTTCTAGCTCTTACCTAACAGTGTCTCAGTCTCCGTTTATGGCCACTTATATGGCAACTCGTAGTGTTTAGTATCCTCTAACAAATATGTTGTTGAAATGGGTCTGATTTGTGTTTTTCAGAAGCTGGCAGCAGAATGTCAGAGTGCAGGCTACAGTGGCACACTGATTCCTTACAAGTGTGACCTGTCCAACGAGGAGGAGATCCTGTCCATGTTTTCAGCCATCAAGACGCTGCACAAGGGCGTGGACGTATGCATCAACAATGCTGGACTGGCCCACAATGAGCCCTTGCTCAGCGGAAAGACAGAGGGCTGGAGGAACATGATCGACGTGGGTGGATCACAAACACACAAATATAAATATATATTTATTTAGAATAGGGATGGTTATAATCACTCCCTTCTGTTTGTTATATTGATTTTATGGTTCCTCTACTCAAACAGCAAAGCAGAGGGAGGAGCTGAAATGGTTTTCCAGTATGAGTGGAAGCCCTGTGTTTGTAGAGCCTGTGTAGTTCAAATATTAAGAGTTAAAGTAGAAATGTGTGGGTACATGGATCTGCACACACACACACACACACACACACACACACACACACACACACACACACACACACACACACACACACTGATCCCCTCCCCTCACAGAGGCTGCTTCATTGGCTCTGAGGAGAAGCCCTGGCACAGCAGAGGCCCGCTAATGAAAGCCAGCACTATTTCTCTTGTTGGGACATTCTGATTCATTGAGCTCTTGACCACTGAAGACCCCCTGCTCCAAAGCATTCATAACGTTCGTCCATCTGTTGTCATGGCAGCCCAAGTGAATGTGTACAGCAGTGTATTTTTAGCCTGTGTTTAATCTGTACGCTGACCTTGTTTGGTCACTTCCCCCTATCTTGCCACCACGTTGGCTTTAACCTGCCGTCTATCAATGTCACTACGGGAGCAGCTTAGAGGCCACAAGCTGGACAGGAGCAGCAGGTTCAGATGGTCTAACACAGTGACCCAGTGAACATCAGTCAGCTCAACTGATACAGTTTCACCACATCACATTCTTAAATGGGACTTAACAATAAATCACAATTACGTTCTGCAAATGACATTAACTAAGTACATTTTTTTTCCCACACAACATGAATTTAGCTCCTTTCCTTATTTGAATACAGTGGATATAATATATAGATTGATAGAAACATACATTGACCGATATATAAATGGTTTCAGTTGTTGTCTTCACCTGCAGGTGAATGTCCTAGCCTTGTCTATCTGCACCCGTGAGGCATACAAATCAATGAAGGAGAGGAATGTGGACGATGGCCACATCATCAATATTAACAGGTAAGCTATACAGCCGCCTTCGAACTTATGCAAATGTATAGATTCATCTGGAAATACCTCAGCCAGTTTGTTCAAGGTGATTGTAATCTGGCAGGCATTAAGTACAGCCAACTGTGAGCTCCACCTGGCCCCTGTTGGACCTGGAACAATGTGAAGAAGTAATATTGAATGTGTATCTTAATTTTTACTAAGTGAGCCATTAATATAGTATTGGACTCATTATAATCCTGTGAATTTTCTGTATCTATTAACTGATTCAACTGTCTATTTTTGGGAACTGTTCTGGGTGTGTAAAGCCAGTCGAGACACTGTATATGATGTGAAACCATACGAATAAGCTTAACTTGCTGTATAAGTGAGAAAGTAGAGGCATTTAAAAACCTCAATTTGGTCTTAAATCAAGGTTGAACTACAAATTGTGGTTACTAGCTCATGCGTCTTTATCTCTTCTTCTACCTGTTACAGTATGGGTGGGCACCGAGTGGTGCCAAGCGCTGATGAGCATTTCTACTGTGCCACTAAATACGCTGTGACTGCTTTGACTGAGGGGATACGGCAAGAGCTCAGAGAAGCAAACACTCACATCAGAGCCACAGTAAGTTAGTTGTCACCATCAGAGTGTGCACGTTCTTTTTTGGCACGTGCTGTCGTTCGCATATTGGATCACATAATAATGAGTCTACGTACAGGCTGCCCTAACTTTAAAATGAGTTTGGGAAAGCATGTTTTGTCTGTGTATGTATCTGGTGTGTAAACAGTAAGCAGTTAAATTCTAATGCCTTTGCCTCCCCTGCAGTGTATATCTCCTGGAATAGTGGAGACTGAGTTTGCCTTCCGGCACCACAACAGTGATCCAGAGAAAGCAGCTGCAGTGTATGAGAGTATGAAAGTAAGAGTGCGCATTTGAGTCAACAGATGTAATTCACAAAGTGAAAATACCCGCGTGCTGATGCATCAGTAATACTTCTTTTCTCCACTTTTCAGTGTTTGAAAGCAGAAGACATAGCCAGTGCAGTCACATTTGTCCTCAGTGCCCCTCCTCATGTCCAGGTATCTATTTTTCTTTCTTTCTTTCTCTCTGGCTTCTATACCTTCAAATGCATCAGCGATGAATGGTGATGATGAATGACTGATGAATCTGTATTGATCTGCCTCGTCTTTGTCATCAGATCGGAGATGTGCAGATGAGGCCAGTAGAGCAAGTGTCATAGCAGTGACACAGGAAGCTGCAGGAGAAGACAGACAGCAGCCATGGTGACTCCTTAGCGACCTCTGCTGGGCAAGGGGGGAGGGGGAGGGGGTGGAGGGTAAAACAAATCAACTACAGCTGTGTGGGGTCTGCAGGGACGTGGTCAAAGAGGGCTGGAGCCTTAAGGAGGCTGTGCGAGGAAATGAGGGGTGTGGACTTTGTAAACCACTATGAAAATACTACTGAATGCAGCAACCTGGTATTTGTGAATTGTTGAGCCCAGTCCTCAGCTGAGCCGACTCCAAACTACAGTAGGAACAAATAACAAAGGAGGGAGTTGCTGCTGTGCTGTGTGGTCACCTGCATGACCATCACTTCAGAGGGAAGAGTATGCCATTGATTGCACATGTGTTTTTTGTTTTGTTTTTGTAGGTCATATGACATATCTTTTTGAAAATAAATGGAAAGAGTAATTGCTGTTTATAAGAATGACCATTTTTTGTGTGTTTAAATTTTTTTTATAAATATTTTAACTTTTGATTAGAGATAGATGTGGTCCCATACTCACTAACCATAGACAGTGCTATGTCGTACTCACTGTAACTAACCATCCTTCCATCTTTACTCACCATATGTTTTCACAAACACATTCAGTTACCCTTGTTTGGACCTATCCAGTTTTCAACCCCATATAAGGAACCAGGAAAAGTATAAACGAGAGATGCCCTTGTCTGTTTAAGCGCATGGGTTTCTACAATTCAATCTTTATGCCTGTGTAATTTCAGTTGTTCTGCACTTTGGATTCATTTATGAGGAATTATAAGAAGGAAACACTGGCAACTTATGTAGGAGACGAAACTAACTCCATGCACATGTATACCCTAGAAATGTGTACCTTTCAGTGGAAATTTCTCCTTAAATGAATAAATAAAAAGGATTGCCCAGAAGTAAGTTATGCTTTGTGTTATGTTCACCAGACAGACTTTCACAGTCAATTTGTTTTGCAAAAATAAGACACAAGCTGTGGACTTTGTGACAGGTTTTTATCACACCTTACATGACAAAGAGTTGCATGACCCATGTACTCCTCTGTCAACCACCATATATAATTTTTTATCAGCAGTGCGTGTTGCATTTGACCTAATAAACGAGTCCGCCTCAATGAATTGGTCCACCGTGGTTTATGTTTTTAAGAGAAGTGGTTCAATACAAAAGTTAAGCTGTTTGAACTGTGAATGTTAAATAGTGGCTTTACTTGTACTTGTATGTCCTAAATCTACTTACAGTATCTGCTCTCAGATTTACCTACACTCATAATTGCATCAACAGACATGGCCAAAAGATGGCACCCTTAGCAAAGTAAAAGCCACAAATGAGGGAGTGGGTGAAGTCCAGAGCACCCCCCTTGTCCTTTGGAGCTCTGTCACAACAGAGAAAGTGTTGGCCAGCTATTAAAAAAGTACACAACGATAACACATTCTAAACACCGTCATTCCACAACATCTTATCACATTAAAAATGTTCAACAAAATCTGACAAATTAAATTCCTGGGTTCACAAAAATGGCCAATTTGATATATCTGCATGGCAGATCTGCAGCAACACATTTTCACAATCATGTAAATAATTCTTGAAGTATAAGTCTGTTTGATTTTCTTACCAGAAGTTTGTTTAAGATTTAAAACTAATGGCAAACACAATAATAATAATAATATTAATTTATGATTAACCTGAGCTTAGAATCTGCCACTCTTGGTGGCTAGTGAACATTATGATTGTGCAGAGCACAGAGGTATCAGAAGGTTGTCTGAATCGGAGGTTTTTCAGGTAGATGGATGTTGGAGCTGATGACTGCTATGGCTGGATCTCCGTCTCTTCCTCCCCTCTCGTAATAGGGCATTTTTGACATTTTATTGAGGGCATATGGTGTGATGGACAGCTTCAGTTTCTATAGGAGAAATGTACCAATTATAACACACAGTTTGATTTTACATGATCGTGATATGGCAACACATGTACATGGGTTACTACCTGCAATGTCTGTGACTGAAGAAAAGCAAATGGTAAATGTTCGTCACCTGCATGAATGAGCCAGGGAGCACCCACAATGTGTGGATGGCACCCAAAGGAATCCAGATGATGGAGGCCATGGCAATGACCCAGCCGACCCCCTGAGCCCAGGGAGGGAAGACATAGTCCTCATAGCGGGCTGGTTTGAACTGGATGATGGAGAAAATCAGGATAACCTGCCACAAGAAGAAACATTTAAAGTTTAGTTGTGATGCGTTTAGATGGATCTGAGTTTTGCTTCAGTCTGAATCATGTTGGTGAAAAAAGCCTGTTGACTTACAGTGATCAGCACAGGAGCAACTACTAGCCAACACACTACGAAGAAGATGTTTGCTCTTTTTCCAGTCATCTCTTCTAGGTTGTCTGAAAGTCGAGTCACTCCTGCACATGGAAAGCTACTTCAGTAAACACATATTTTATTTGCATGTAGACAGACTTTGGCACAGAGATAGGCGGATATGTACAGATGTATAGCCTTAAAATGATGCGCATCATCACATTAACTTGCCACTGAGAAAAGAAACGCAATTGAACATGGATCCTCACCATAACACCAACAGATGGCTATAACCTCAAAGCATGCAAGAAACATGATGGACACTATGGCAGTGTAATGGTCCATCAGCTGGAAGACATAGATTCCCACCTGAAGAGAGACACACTCTTTAGGACAGCAGGTAAGTGAGACAAAGGATCTTATGATTTGGTCTTAATTCGGTTAAAATGCATCGTGTAAATGACTGTCTGTACCTGCATGACACAAGGAATTCCAAGAAGGCAAGCTGCGCCACAAACCGCAAGAATAAACAGCTCCTTCCGCTTGAAAAATGTGATCAGCTGTTGATAAAATTCATCCATGAGACTGGTCACCAGCACTTCCACCATCGCAAACTGCCAAAAAAGAACAAAAAAAACAAAACAAAGAATTCCTGAATTGTAGCTCTTAAGGATTAGTGCAATAACCAGACCGTGGATTATCCCTGACGTTGTAGTGTTTTCCCCATTAACTACCTCACTGTCCAGTCCAAGGCAAAGCAGCATGAAGAAGAACACCACAGCCCAGAGCTGAGCCACTGGCATGTTGGCAAAGGCTTGTGGGTAAACAACATAAACCAGTCCTGGACCTAGAGACACAAACACACACAAGATGTCAGAGTAGCACTGCTGATAGAAACAGTAAATCACGATCATTCTGAAGAAGGGCATGCGACGTGAAATCATGAAAATTGTGATGGAAAGAGCAAAATATGGAGAATTTATCAACATGTCTAGAACGACCACTCAGTGAGTGAAAATATATAAAGGTCTTAAAATCAAAATGTATCTTTTAAATGTGAGCTGTTTGTACAATCAATGGGAAGATGGGAAAGTCCATAGCTAGACTGCATGCATTTGAAATTTGCATTTTTTGTTATTTATCAATGTGTTTATTGCAAATTCTACATATATTGTTTTATCTTATGGCCTTTTATTGTTTTTAGTTTTGTGATTAGCAGTATTTGTCTTTCTTTTCATATCTACTGTGTGTGTGTCTCTGTTGATCTGGGTGGTGAGCTGCTGCAAACAGGGAAGAACGTGTCCATACAGGGAGGAATTAAGTTGCACTGAACTGAACTGATGACTGCATTACAATCTGTAAAAACACATATTTCCACCCTGCAGGGATCTGAAGCCTTGTCCTGTCCGCTCAAGTACTTTCTCTAGAGGGCGTAGACTGTGACAGGCTCGTCTACACTGTAAGAGTAAGAGGCTGTATTCATGTTACTTGGCCTTTTTCAATTGAATCTCTCCTTTGTTGTATCATCATGGTTTTGATTAGCTATTGCGACTTATATTTCATTGGATCGTAGCTCTGGTTTCACTTTCCAATAAAGAATGACCTCTGACACCTGTCATGGCCTGTTTGTTGAGTGACACTGACTAAACCAAAGTGAAATCAAAAGAATCTGAAGTAAAAGCCCCCTGGAGCTGCAGATATTAGTGAGATATCTTATAGAGAGAGATATGAGAGATGTAGTTGTTGTGTTTTCTTACCATCCACGGCCAGATCGCTGACAGGAATGCCCTGCAGATGAGACATGTATCCAAAGGCAGAGAAAATAACAAAGCCTGCCAGGATACTGGTGAGGGAGTTGATGATGGCTATAGTCAGGGTGTCCCTGTGGGGGAAGAAGAAGATGTCTTTTTATCTCGCTTTCTCACTGCCGAGAGATCATTACTGCCACCACTGAGGGGGAAAATTAAACGAAGGTGAGAGGATTATTACTTCAGAACGTTGTTGTTGAAGGAGTTGTAGCTGGACATGGCCAAGAGGGAGCCGAAACCAATCCCAATGGAGTTAAAGATCTGAGCTGCAGCATTCACCCACACCTGCAACACAGAGGGATGTTCACTGATCGCCAACCAATCAATCACCAATGCCAATATGAATACAAGTATTAATCTTTTAACTGTTAACTGCTATCCTGTGTGAAACAGAACCAGTTACTATTTGCAGTTCCTCTTCCCCTCTCTTTCTTCCTCTGTCATACCTCCACTGAGAGCAGCTTGTCCCATTCCGGCACAATGAAGAAGGTTATTCCATCTAACGCTCCAGGAAGCTGCGTATTATTGATCAGCAGGGCAATCAGGATAACATACGGGAACAGAGCTGTGAAGTACACCACCTGCAAACAGAAACAAATGGGTCGTTATTCACTGTCTGTCCATCTGTCTCACTCCTTGTCTCTCTCTCTCTCTTCACTCACCTTGCCTGTTGATTTCACCCCCTTAAAGATGCAAAAGTAAATGAGGATCCAAGCCAGTAGGAGACTCAGGAAAAGCTCCCACCGGAGCACTCCTGCTTCCTCTACTCCACTTGTCTGCTCCAGCATCTTATATCTTCAAAGAAGCCCAAGAAAAGAGGAAAGGTAAAAGGTAATTAATGCTCAGAGACTATTACGTTAATCTTGACATTATACCTCTAGCCACTAACAGATGGCTCCAAAATGATTTCCTGCTATAATAAAGTAGTCATTGCAATCAGATGGACAATGGGCAGGGAAGCGTTAACATGTGGTTCCATTTTTGTCCTTTTAATGTTTCTGATCCATACTGGTTGCTGTGTCGATGATATTCGCATCTGCCTCAACTTTACTTTGCATTGATAAAAACACTGATGACGTTTACACTGCGCAGACATGACAACCAGCACCATACATATTATGAATAGTTCATGCCCACGCTGTGTTAATTACATCTCTGAAGCTCATTTCTCACATCTCTGCTCACCCAACACTGCATATATCATAAATTCTCACATGACATAACATGTTGACCTCTGTGTCTGTGACCTCTTTATCCTCAAACAAATAAACTCAACACCACACAACACCCTCTGAATGTGTTTGTCCATCAAGAGCCGCCCTGTAACTGCAACCCAAACAAGCTGTCCTCCCTTCATTTTGACGAATGAATAACTTCCTAAGCAATCACTGTGGAGTTGTGGCATTCACTGATATTCAACAATCATTGCTTGGCTGACACATCCCATGTAGCTTACATAAACTTAGACTTACATTCCATTTCCACATTTATGCACAAACCGCAGTTAAACAGGTTGATGAATAAACCAACTAAAAAAAAAGGTTTCACTCTTATCCACAATGAACAAGGAAGTTACACAGTTAGGTACAAACATTTTATATTAGACAAACTGACTTAACATTTTGCACACTTGCTCAAGATATTCTATCTGTTTGCTCTTATCACTAACCTTCACTGACTGATATCCCTCACACGACACATGACTGGTTTCAATTCAATTTTACGTTGCGTATTACATCAATTAGGGTTTTTTTCACCTCTGATATAATCACCAGAGTTAGAGTTGTGGAAACAGCCCCGCCTCTTGTCAAGCTACCAGGATTTTGTAGTCCTGCTTTGATCTGACCATTATCTACTCTGGTTTTATAAAGCTGAGAACCAGCACTGGTTTCTCCCACACAGTGAAACATACTTGAAGAACTCCTGGCTAGCTGTGGAGGAGTAGCTGCTGTTGGTGGCATGATTGGTACAGTTTTGTGTGTTCCAGGTGTTGTTGCAGGACTGCCAGGGTAGCGGTGCCTGGAAGGAGCTGAAGAGATAATAGAGGGCCCAGGTGATGACGACATTGTAGTAGGTGCACATGATGAAGGAGATGGCCACTGATGCCATGCCCACTCCTGAGGACAGACAAGAATACTGTTTTTTTGCTGTCAGACAAATGTCCATTTTTCAGTTTGGACACCTTTCAGTGACTGAGAGTACCTTTTAACAGCGGGCAGACATTAGCCAGAGCATGGACAGGCCCTCTCCTTGTGTACTGACCCACAGTCAGCTCCATGTAGAGCAGAGGGATTCCCAACACCAGCAGCATAAACAGGTATGGCACCAGAAAGGCACCTGGCAGGAAGTGATGGTAAGTCAACGGTCACACACATTTTGCTGGCAAAGGAGGTTTTGATTGAGTTAGTTTTATGGTATCCTCTAATCTTTAACCTTTGTGAAAGTCATCCTGCACTTGCGTTTTCCTCCTCATATCTTGGGTCATTTGTAATAGTCAGCTGAGGTATCCTTCCATAAAATGTTATATCATTATTATATTGTATTGTAAACCAATGTTATTCCAACTGTACATGTCATGAGTACAGTACAGGCTTGTAACACTTATTCTTACATGAAATGCACAGTGACGTAATTGCAAAGAGTTCCTAGTAGGGCTCACTAACAGTACAGTTTGTTAACCTTTGGACCCCGTTTTGAGACCCGTGTATATCTACAGAGGGTGGTCTGTTTCATAGTTCTGTTTGAGGAGGAAATGTCAGCTTGGTTTCTCACCTCCTCCACTCCTGTAGCAGAGATAAGGGAACCTCCAAACGTTGCCCAGACCCACAGCACAGCCGATGCCAGCCAGGGTGAACTCTATCTGCCGGCTCCATGTTGGTCTGTTGAACTGTTGCTCCATGTCTGCTCCCCGTGTCACCACTGTCGCGCGTCTGGGCCCGAGCTCCATGGACAGGTTGGCTGGATATAACCTTCCTTTTTATTATCCTTAATGATTAGCTTAGCAGAAGTACTCCAGCATGCAGCAGCCCAGAGGCTCACAAAGAGGGAAAAGTTTAAATGGTGTCATAAAACTCATCAGAGTTTCGAATAACATATAAAATGCACAAGGGTTAGAGAAATTAGCAGATTTTTTATTTTGAACAATATACAATACGTGATAATACAGACAACATTACTTACTATGTTGATGTCCAAATAAATCATTTTCAACAAAGTAAAACTCAATCTAACTCTTCAACTTTTTTACATTATTCTGACCTTTTGCACATTAATTGTGCACTAAGAAAGTAAATTCCCAATTTTGCATCATCAAATCATACAACGTTTTGTTTTTTTAAATATTTTTGACAAAGCTGACAGGGTCAACAATTATTATCTATGCAGTTAAGAAGCTCAGTCAGAGACATAACTTAACTATGAAATCATTTGTATCATATATGATTACTTTCTAACATATTTCCAACGTTTCATGGATTCCACAAGCTCTGCCTCTTTAACACCAAACTCTTCACATCAACAAGAAATCCAAAGCTCCCCAGTGAGACAGAGCCTTTTATGACTAGTTTGTTACACATGTGCAGTGTGCCACACATGAAATGAGCCTCATGGATAATTTGCTCTGAGCAACACGTGCTGTAACACATATGCCAGGTGGGGTCATCATGGTCATACAAATCATATTCCTATGGCAATAACCTTTATCACAAGCAGAGATATGGCTAGTGGCTCTTAGAATATGCAACCATGAAGAAAAACAACAAGCACAGCCACACAGCAGCTTTCTAAAGAGCTTTTATTAACCAGCCTTTTTCATTTGCACTTGTCTTTGCAATTAGGCTCATGTCCCAGTTGGATATTTACTGATTTCCTGTATTATCCCATATCACTTATGGAAGATCAACATTACACAATATACAAACAACTGACAACATGAACACAACATGAATATAGATAGATAGATAGACATAGAGTCTACTGACAACAGTATCAATATACATGGTATATAAACACTGAGGTTTTGGGGGTAAGATGGACAGGCAAGATTTACTGGGTCACATAAAGGCAGCTGAAAAGAAACCAATATGAAGCGTCCCCTAAGGAGTTGGGTTAAAGAGGAAACACAGCTAACGAAGAAAAGAAAGGGATGTACATCACAGGTCGAAAAACATGCCAGTTTCAGTCTCTGTGCCACTACAGCAGTAGACATTTTGGAAGGTCTGTAGAATAACAGGACGACAATCAGGCAGGCCCATTCGGTACCCAGATCTAAAAATCTTCTTCTCATGTTCTTATCATGTTTGAGCCACATAGTGTTGCCCTAACAGTGCACAGGAGAGGGTGCCAACATACCTGTTTGGCTGCTGAACATCATAATACCAAAAGAAAAAAAATCTAACTTGGAACAAAACGCTGAGTTTAAAGAAGCAGGTTGATGTTAGCATCCGTACAATGTGAAGAAAAGCAGAAAACTCAAAAAGGCATTTGTTGTTTAGCTTGTATAGGAGAGATTCTGCTACATGCTCTCTGTGACAGCTTGGTGGTTTGTGTCTGTGGGCCCCCTGCTGGATGGACTGGGCACATCAGATTACTGGCGCCTTGGGGTGTGGGGTTTGAATTTAGTGCTGTATTCCAATACTCCAGTGTATGGGAAAACTTATTTTTGAAGACAAATAAGACGTTTGGAAACTGTCCGTGGCTTTCTTCTGTTGCCTTCTCACTGAACAGGTGTCCTGGTTGTTCTCACCACCACCCTCATTGAGGCCTTACGTTAGCCCGAGGCTCCTGCCAGCCCTGTAGAGTGCAGCAGGATTTGATGCTATTCCAGGAATGTTTGTGAATGCAGCTTTAACAAGTATGGCTTGTGGTCCAGGGCTAGTCCCAGTCAGTACCTGCCCTAGAGCACGTCTTGTCCTTTTGTATTGCAGCAGTAGCACTCACACAACCATCTGTCGGCCATATGGAAAAACATGACAACATCGTGAGGGCACAGATATGGAGTAGATGGTGATTGTGACTATGTTCACGTCGACAATATACGGAACTATGAAACATCAAAAAAGAAGAACTATCATGTGTCACAAATGTGTCCGAGGACGCATTGTTTGGTTTGACAACAGCCACAAATTAGCAATCATCAAGAATCATCTGACTGATCAAAGCCAGTCCAGCGCTTTGACTCTGCCAAGGTCAGGACCAGGTTCTGCCACCCCACCCTAGAGTTTGTCAGCTAGTTCACCATGCATGCAGAGGCAACTGCTAAGGTGCTATTAGTGGCACTCTCTCTCAGGCTGACTACCACAAACACATGTCTCTCCCAGGAAAATTACAGTTGTTCTTGTTTAGGTTACTACGTGAGAGGAAATTTAAACAACCACGCCTATTTCATTATTATGATGTTGTAGCCCTCTGCTGTGGAGGAGGGGCACTACAGAGGGGAGGGGTATCTGATCGGCTGAGTCAAGTGGCAACAAAACGATGACAGAAGCATGCCAGTGTAACCTTCAAAATAAAATCAAAACGATTACATCAACACGTGTTCGTCAACATCATTTTTTATTTTGAAAGTCGTGGGCGGAAGCGTCACATCTTATTATAGTCGACGTGACACACCCATTTCTCGACTGCCCAGTTGAAAAAAAAAAGCATTGATAATTGAGAGTTGGTGGAAAAAACGGGGGAAAACTGTTTATTAGCCAAATTAGGATTGTATGCGTCGAGTAGATTTGGATACGCGTTTTTTCTCTCAGTAAAATGGGAAACTGCCACACCGTTGGACCAAATGAGGCCCTTGTGGTTTCAGGTAACGTTAACGCTTTTTCGACAATGTGTTTTAATGTTAGCTCCTTTGGTTTCTTCCTGGGTCGTCAGGCTCCATGAAGTGCTTATTGAGAATACACTGGAAAACAATTTAACTCGAGTAATAACTCTCCTAACCTTTATTCGAAGTGTAATTCATATATGTATTAAACAGTGCGTCAGAAGCTAACATTACGTGTAACGGACAACTAATCGCCTAACCATTTGCTGTGCTTTAGCTAACGTTAACGTCAGCAGTTGACAAGTCCACCTCAACCACCGTGGGTAAAAAAGGCAAATTTCCTTGTTCTTTTTCCCAAATGTTGGTAAGTGTTTATGTATCTGGGAAAATATGTGTTTTGTTTGGCACTAAATGGCAATTGAGAGACGAGCCACAGTATCCGCCGTATCGCACCAACGTAACGTTAACGTTTCTGTACGTTTCCCCTCAGAAATATATGTTATGTTCTCATAATAAATCCACCTGTTTCCTCTGTTTTACTATTCTTCTAAAACGTATTATGTCACTGCTGTAATGCGAGTTCAACTGATGTCTCTACATTTTAGTGGTTGGGATTAGATTGGTTTTGCATCTGTTCTTATTTTCTTTTTTTCCTAAGTGTAACGTTTGCTCATGACACCGCTTTCACTTGGGCATTTTATTAAGGTAAAGCAGCCATTATAGGACTAACTATAGGAATTGAGATGTAGGGAAGCTGGTCTAATGAGTATATTTTATGTCTCTTTTTCTTGGACAGTGGTGGGAGGATATGGTGGCTCTCTGCTGCAGAAGGAATACAGCTAAATTAATTAATTACAGGGGAAACGCTGATAAACTCTACTGGTTCCACACTATCAGCTGATGTTTCTAATAACGTTACCCCTGACACAGGACACCCAAGACTTTTCTTAATCCCAGGGGCCCCTCATATAAAAACTCAGTGGCCAGGGCCCCCTTTTGTGTCAAAGTTTTGGTCCAACAGATTTAAGGAAACTGACAGCTGAGCATGTGACACTCATTCTACCCAGAGTGCCACAAATTTCTATGTTGTCAAGTAATGACAATTAATGAAATTGAAATGTGTCATGTCACTGCATTCTTCATTGATCTGATATTGATCCCTGGTGGATGTCAGGCCCCACTTACAGGGATTAATGACCTTTGTCTCGGTTTGAAAATCGAGGGAAAAAAATTGCCTTAATTTGTAAATGTGGTTTGGCAGTTTATTGCATCAAAGATTCCCAGCACACTTCTATAACAGAATCTGTTGGGGCAACTTTCCTGTATAACTCACTTCAAAAAGACAGTGCATGGGATTTTCCATTGTGAACAAAGACAACAAGAGTGTCACTCACCACATAGTTCCTCTATGTGGTGACTGACACTCTTAAAAGTTTGTTGGTAGCAGAGGTGAGTGAAACCTGAGCTGCACATCCTGATTTCAAGACCGATTCATTCGTCAAATGTGAAAACAAATGATCCTCTTTGTCTTTAGGAGTTTGTGTTCCAAATTAGAATTTCCTTTTTTGGCCTAATGTGAAAGGCAAAACATGAAATAACGCTGCCTTATCTTGCATGTTGTGAGTAAAGGCTTGCCCTACTTTTAAGAACAAAACTCTGCATCAAGAAAACTTAAGATGATGACAGGATTTCTTTTTTAGCTTGTGTAAATTCTCATTCATTCACATGCAGCCCTTCCCCCCTCCTCTGTGGCATGAATGCTGTCAGGAATCTCAGTTATGCTGGTGGTGGACTGGAGCCGCTCGGGCTAAAATGGTGTGTTGCTCCAAGCATTTCTATAGATCTTCGGCCTGTTACCACTTGGCATTTGGCAGGAGTCAGCTGGATTTTAATAGTAAAAGCCTGTACCGCCAACAGTCCTTCATTAAAACAGCACTTCTGATCTGTGTGAATTCGAGTATGTCGTAACTGAGCAACTGAGCCCAAAAAGACAGTTTCATGGTATACATTCTGTTTGAGGCCAGCCTATATTTCAGAGTTTCAGGATTCAAGAATAATTTATATTTAAGCACTACATGTTTAATTTGTTTGGATATTGAATTGTTTTAGGCAAGGCTGAGGGAAAATGTGGAAACATAAAGACCTGCATGACAGACTTACTCAATAAGTCATCAATATGAACTCAAGTTGAGAGTATTGCTCAGTTTCACAAGTACTCTGTGTCCTTTTCCTGTTCTGTGCATTATAACGCTACTGCTTCCTGTGGGATATTGTGTTCAGTTACACCAACAAAATGCACTAATTGTATAATGTGAAGAAGGGGAAATGTAAGAGGCTACTGTGCCGGAGGGTGAGATTTCTCCTTATAGACTTGAAGTTTCACAATATGACCCTAAAAAGAGTAAACCTGTTGATTGAGATGTTAAAAACCTAAGCTGTGTGTGTGAGGGTCTCTGTTTTTGGTTGCTGGGGAGTATGTGTCAGTAAAGATATTCCAGCTCCTCCCCCTCCTCTATCTGTCGGTTACCGTGTGACAGCTGGGAATGTCACACTAAACACTCGAGATTAAACTATCAGACTGGAGCCATTGAGTGGGAGCAATATGCGTTGCTTAACCTAACTTGCATCTTATCTGGAATGATCTCACATTCACTTTTCAACTATTGTTACTATAATTTATACAGTGTTGTGTTGGGAGGTTAATGGCACATGATATTTTGAATCAGATGTTTCTGCATGCACTAAACGTCCCCACAGGAAAATTATACAGTGTGTGTAGTGTATTGTGTAGAAAGGGTTTGTGTCAGATGGTAATTTTGAGCATCGTCAGGACAGTTTATTATGATGTATGAGTTGGATAAATGGTTTGCACTAAATCACATGAACCAACACAATAAAATAAACCACATGCTGCACCATGTGCTCATGGCATTTACCAAGGAAGTCAGTGTGGGTCAGAATGAAGCATTACACTGAGAACACACAGGCGTGTCTTGCTGTTGTGACACAGTAGATCACAAGAACCTGGGAGCGGGAGAGAGGTTGCATCAAAAGAGACTGAAAGTGAAGGCAGAGATGAAGAGAATGTACCGAGTGCAACACCAGAGGAACAAACGTGAGGGCTGCGGTTGGATGATGGAGTGGAGCTTGTTTTTATGACTTGCTGAACAGCACGTGATCATCTTCCTAAGAAACCACTTGCAGAACATGAAAACTGGGTCACTGTCTGATCTGATCTGTATCTTTCTCAATACCTTTATGCTACTTTGGGTGTAAAGCCAAATCTGCAGCTACAGTTACATATAGGACTATGTATTATATGTATTGTTATAAATGTATTCCTTCCAATGAACTGTTGTATGCATTTAAGTGCTTTGTGTAGATGCATGCATCATGTGTGGATGACATGGATAAACTGCACACAGAATACTGTAACTTTCTAAGAAAGCAGTCAGTTAAGGTGGGTTTTTTTGTGTCTGTTAGCTGGTGATATGAAGCCTGCTGTAACTCATGTTTTTGGCTACTAGTGGCCTGCGGAAACACAACAACACAACATTGATCATCAACTTCACCTTTTAATTTAACATGGCACACTTGTTAGTAAACAGTTGCGTGTGTATACATTCAGTAGTTTTGGGGCAACATTAGCATTCATTTTGAGTCATGTTTTGGCCACCTGATGAATGAAAGTCCAATATTCACTCTCTTTGCTCTGTTTTTGGTCTCCACCAACTCCTGAGGAAAATGTCTGGCTCTTTAGCTGCTAAATGCTCCACTATGTTCACCAGCTAGTGTCTAACTGTGTCTGTCTGCTGTTTGATGCTGGGCAGGTAGTGTACATTTGGTTTTTAGAGCTGTTTTTGCTGAAAATAGCTGCCTTGTACAGCTGAAAATGATGCTATGAGAGCATTGAGAGTGAACCAAAACAGTAAAGTTGTGGGTCAGACAGCTAAACAATGAGCTGAAACTAACTCTCTGTAGGTTCACCACTCCGAGTGATCCCTTTCACGTTGTCATTTAATACATTGTTAGTATGAAATATCGGTTAAAGCCGCTTTTAAAGATCTAAACAATCCAAATCAAATTGCTGCTGTAATGTAGCCTAATGGCTACTACAGTTTTTTTTTCTGTGTTGATTGTAACCATGTGACGTCCATTTCATCTGTGTTCAAAGGTGGCTGCTGTGGCTCAGATCAGAAGACATATGTTGTGGGAGGCTGGTCTTGGGCCTGGTGGCTCATCTCTGACATCCAGAGGTAAGACCTGTCTGCTCTGGCTCCAAACCAAAGGAAATGCTTAAATGTCCTTTAGCGCCATTCAGTCTTAGATGGCACAGTGCTCAGACTCAGTCAGGAAGCTTTTAAGAACAGGGTATCTGCAGGTCCACACAACAGGTTCAATAACAGATTATGTAACCCTGCAGGCGTCTTATGCACGATAAAGAATCAACAGGCCCTTCCACATAATATGAAAGAGAAACTAGGCCACAATGTGCACACATTTGTCTCTTTACCACAATATGCAAAACATTGCTAAATATTTTTTACATATGCATTACTAACCACAATAAGACTTGTCCATTACCTATGAATATTTTGTCTCCTTTGTGCCCTACTATTGATGTGTAAGGGTACATTGATTTGTCTATCTGTCCATCCATTTTGTCCAGGGGGAGATATCTGGACAGCTAGTGTTCAAATTGCCATGAAATTTAGTATAAATATTTAACTTTAGAGGATGTTTCCTAATGTTTTGGTGACCTCCTAACCTTTCTTCTAATGCTGTCATTAGGCCAGAATCTCCAATGTGTGGAACAAGATGTATCAAAATCTATTGAGCTTGTCATTACATTTATTAAGCACGCACATGCTCCTCGGCAGGTGATGTCTTTCCATTTTGGACACTCCATGAGCTTTTCTCAAGGAGTAGCCTCAGGCCATGTGTCAACTTCACGCACAACTTCTATGTTTTTCCTCAATGTCAACAAATCCAATGACAAGAACAAACCAACAATGAACTAATCCTGCTAATAAGTATTGTGTCTGTGTAGCCAAAGCCTGAAATACATGCAGCTTATTCCTCTGTGCCGTAGAGTTGCAATGTTGGCCAAAAATAGTTGAAAACACATCAGTGAGCCACACTGGTGCACTGGATGACACGTTCCTTCATAATGATGAACATGAGCACTGTGGTTTATTTTGAGTCAATCACATATACATTGTCCTGGTCCTATAAATACCCTCAAAGACACCAAATGCGTATTAATCCACGGGTGTGTTTTTTCATTTTTTTTAGCTTTGTAAAACTGCAGACACCCTGAAAAGTTATTTTATATTAGGACAAGAAGAACTGATGAATTCTCTTTCCTACTCTTATACAGTTCAGTGAAGAATAACCTATTTGTTTAATTGATTAAATTGAGGCAAACAACATCAATATTAAAACCTAATGTTTACCAAATGTGTAAACATAGCGGCTCACCACTGTCCGCTGCTTTTAAATGCAGCTCCAACGAACCAGCTTCTGAGAAAACGCTGGAAAGATAAACACATGGTACATACTGGTGAGGGCAGGGAAAGTTACAAACATAATATTTACAAAACTATACAAAAAAAATGGTTGGCCTTGTAGTGTATTGAGCTCTCATTCTGACCCACTGACTCTGCAGCAAAAAAGTACCATGAAACTGAAAATAATTTGCATATGTTATTCATTTGGAAAACAGAATCGTTTGTTTGATCTTAATAAAGTCTGGTTTTGATTAAGAGACGAAACCTGCAGCTGACACTCAAAAGGACTCAGATAGACTTTGTGGACTCGCAAACTGTATGTTTGACCTTTTTAACATATCGTAAAGCTTTAAGCCACCTACTCTAAAATGTGTAAAACAGGTGTGGCACTGGGTTCAAAGTCACTGATGTAATGTCAGTGAAGCAGCTTTTGTTTGCAATTAAACTGTCTACGGAGTCTGGGCTGTCATGTGGCCCAGTTACCTTGACACTGTTTCATGTCTGAGTGATCCCAAATTTAGACTTAGCCAGACAGCCCAAAATTGAAGTGTATTTATTTTTCTCTTAAAAGCCTCAATTGCGTGATGTGTGTGGTTTTTTTTTTCCAAAAACGTCTTATCTGTTACAAAACCTGCCTGTTTGCTAACATGCTTTGCTTTGTGTGGTGTCAATGTTACCCTGTCTCAGCCCTTGTGTGTCTCCCTCAGGTTACCCATTTCCTGTGAAGTGCTGCTCTTTGTCTTTAGTTGCTAGGAAACGTAATGGGAAACGTAATGGGAGACCTCAACAGTAAAAAAAGTTAATGCATGGCTGGATTTATAAATCCCCATTTAGAGACAGGCTGTCCCAGGAATCCTTTCTCGTCTGTTTTTGTTCTGCATGTTGGTCATGTGCAGCTTGGTCAACATTTGAGATGCTTTCTTGGATGATTAAAACCTGGAGAGATGTTCTTGCTCCTCTCCAGAGTAGTGACCGCTTCAGCTGAAAGCCCTGTGTGCATAAGCTAGTAGCTGGACAGTATTATAAAAACAGGGGGAGGCAGTGTGGCTTCCCGCTCGTGATGCAGTAATCATGTTAATGTCCAGGCCTGTGACTCATTGATCCAATTCTTCTGGAAAGGAGTAGGAGGTGGAGCTTTTAACCAGAGAGTCTCCTCTTCCAAGTGTTGCTGCAGTCAGTTTCCCATGCCTTTTGACCCTGACAACAATGAATCCAAGTCAGTATTTATTGCAAAAGAACAGCTCTGGCTGTTTTTGTCAGCCCTGAAACATAATCTCACTTAAACAGTCCAGCTGGACTGGTATTGAAGTGGAGGATAATGATTGTTTTTAGAGGACATTCCTGTGTAATCTCCATACAAGTGTAATCTTGGAGAGGCACTGGGATCAAGAATCCTTTCAGCACTGACTTGAGTTGTCCAGTTTATTTAAACATGTATTAACAGACGGAGACGAGCGAAGCTGTGTTGTAGCTGTGTCATCAGCACCATATCTTACATGAAACAACCTTCAGGGCTAAAACCAGCAAATCAGGAGGTCAGGTTGTGTCTTTTACCCCTTCCCTCTTCCTCTTGACCTTGGTTACTGACATTCCTAACAGCTGTTGTCCAACTTACTGTTTTGCCTCTGCACTTCCCGCCTGCCTGCCTGCCTGCGTAGAATGTCTCTGGAGGTTATGACCATCCTCTGTCGCTGTGAGAATATCGAAACTTCGGAGGGTGTTCCCCTGGATGTGACAGGGGTGGCTCAGGTAATGCATTTCAAAAGGCCGAAGAAAAAAAAGCAGTGGCTGGTAATCGAGACCAAAGGAAGACCCAGGACAATGGTTCAACTAACAAGCTAACGTTGTCTATGTGTGTTTGTTTTTCTCATCTTCGTGGCTTTTTTCTTCGGCAGTGGAAGGGAGACAATCAGCTGTCACTAACTTGGACTTCACCACAAAGCTGAACTCTTGTCACCTTTAGCAACGGGGTCAATAAATGAAGGCTATTGAACTGACTAAAAAGAGGATTTGAGGAACCCAATGCAAAATATAAATTGAGCTATTTAAATAATGCTGCATTTGGAGAAAAAAAATATGACCAAAAAACCTAAATCGTACAAGGTTTCATATCTGGATAGCATCTCATTTTGCTCCGTTGTTAGTGATCTGGAGTCCTTGGGTGAATGGTTTCACTTTGTCCTGTTTTTTTCCTTGTGTTCTGGCCCTTCCCTTCATTTGCTTTCCCTCCGAACATGTCAATTTTTGTTTTATATTTTTCCACATTCTTCACAGGATAACGCTTGAGATTATGACCCTGCAGCCCAAGTGTGAGGATGTAGAGACAGCGGAGGGTGTAGCTATTACTGTCACTGGGGTGGCTCAGGTAAATCACCACACTTTTCTGGGAATGCCAGTTCAGACTCCACTGTCCCACACATCCCCCCTCCCAACCTCTTTTTCTCTGGCATCACGCCATAATCACAGCAGAGGTGCTATTTCATACAGAGGGCTCAAGTTAAGATGCACACCTGTATTTTTGATTAAGACACTAAGATAGATGTACATACAGATGTTGGGTCAAATTGTTGTCTGCATGATTTACCTTCATAACTAGGCAGAATACACCTACTTAAACATATCTGACCAAGCCTGCATTCAGACTGACAGTAGCACTGTGTCAAAAGTACGCAGCCCCCGTATTCATTTCATTGAGACCACAGAATTGGCACAATTCAGTTATCATGTCACTGGTACCTGTAGCAACACACACACACACACACACACCAATACAGCGCCTTGCATTTTGTTGACACAGTGTTATTTTCAGTCTGAACTTGGTCCTAGTGTGACAGGAGAAGGGCTCTGTGTAGAGCCTGATGTGCATTTTAGTGTCAATGTGGGTTTTTTTTTTGTGTTTGTGTCTGTTATTTGGTTGTTTGATCCTGTTCAGTGCTAACTTTGAGAAGTTAAATAGAAAATCCACCTTGAAATAGCTCAATATCTACTCCACAATCCATTTGGGTAACTACGCATACACAATAAATGTTAGCAGCATAAAGACATGGACACTAATTACATAATAATCTAATAATTTATAGCACTTTTCAGTGTTGCAAAGTTCTTCAAAATGTTTTCCAGTGTAAAAACAAAGATGTGGCAGATTACAAGCAAACTAAAATACAATAGTGAAAAATAAACTATGAACAAACAATTTTCAGCATTCAGGGGGCTCAACAAATCGTAGATATAAAGCAGGAGTGTGACCATGCAACGCTTCAGCAGTAAAAGCTTGGTAGTCTAGAATTGATGTCAAGTATTGTAATAATGTGGTCCTTTCTCTTGGTCGACAGCATTCTACACAAGCTGTAGGACTGAATGGGGGAGGGGCAAGTATTCCTCGTCTGAAGCAGGTTCTGCATTAGGTTCTACCATAGCAACCTCAGCAAAGCCGTAGGTTACGCCATAACCAAACTATATGTCGGGATGGTGGTGGTGACTGCAGAGGTACCACATGGTCATAGAGGATGCAAGAGCTTGAGCTTTCTGTTGCAGGTGGCGATTGCTTATAGTGAACAGAACATTAGGCCAGTTGAGGAAAGGCTCAGTGATTGCAGTAACATGAACATCAAGCAAAGCTATCTCCACTACAAACCCTCTACTCTCTATCACAGTGAATGAAAGAAGGCATGCACTGCGATTGCATGGGAATATCTCTACAACAAGGGGGAATTTTTTATGGTGGATTTTCTCTTTAAGAACTCAATACACCACTGTGTTCAGCATTTCTGTTTGTACATAATGTTCTGCTCTTATTCATTTCCCTTTTTCTTTTCCGCATGCCACCATTTCTTTTCGTGTTTGAAAGAAGATGCCTCATTATCAGTTCTGTATTTTGGCCACAGTCATGCCAGTATTCCTCTCCTGTGTTTTCCTACATGCATGCTGACAATGAGCCCACTGTCTGGAGCTGAACAGCCCCTCACTCTCACACAGTTCACTTCGTGGAGAGGCTCATCATGCCACTGTTTGATTGGTACAATCTAAGCCAAAGCCATTGTGGGTTGTGGCTGTGTCCCATGGCAACAGGAGTTGTGTGTCCTTCTTAAATAAAAGACACGTATGTTTAGACTAAGAGGCAGGCATCACGTAATTCAGTAAAAGAAAACCAGAGCAGTATGTTAATCTAGGTTATATTGTTTTAACTTCACTGTGCCAATTGGCTATAAATCACACATTTCAATCACATTTTGCCATGTGACTTTCATTAGGAGTGTTATTGTTTACTTTGACTGCCTACTGTTCAGTTGGCAGAAAAAACAATTAAAGGTTTAAAAAAATAAATAATAATAAAGATTAAAATAAATAAATACATTTTTGGCCTTTGAGGAACAACATGAGCTGAAGAAATAATTGTTAGAGAAAGTTTGGACACCATTCTTTTCCTATCACATTTCCTGAAAGAGCATAACAAGTTTGGAGGAAGCAGGAGGCAGGGTGTTGTCATGAGGGAGATGGTGGGGTGGGGGGGGGGGGGGGGGGGGGGGGGGGGTGTTTGGGGTAGGAGGTCAGGAGTTAAGGGCAATTACAAACAAAGTCTTCATTCCAGTGTGGGCCACAGAGCGGCTCCCCCTGCTGTCTGTTTTAGCTGACCTGTGTGTGGTTGTGTGGCTGGCTTGCAGCCTTTTCTGTTTTCAGACATGTGTTTCCTTGGAATGACGTCCATCCTCCCTGACTTTGTGTCGCCCTCATTCGTGGTATGAGTGCATGTTGCAAAACAAAACCATGTGCAGACCTCTCGCCTAAGGACCCAGCTCACTCTCTTTTCTTACAGCTCCAGTGGAGTACAACATCACCCCAACCCTTTTTTATTTCTTGACTGTATAAGCGACCTCTCTTACTGTCACTGATTGCTCTTATGTTGATTTTGTAGACCTCAGGTCATTTCTGTTGATTTTCAGTTTGTTTAGTTTTATTGTGAATTGTCCCACTAATGTTCCTTTTTCCTCATTTCATTCCTTCAATTGTAAATGATTCTGTTCATTGTTTTTGACCTTGTAACAAGAACATACAGTAGATAGCTGAATTGTGATTGGCACTGCATTACCATGAATATATCTTACATGTTTCCTTCAGTGTAATTATCACTTGAAAGTAGAACTTCAATAACGGGTAATATATCCTCGTGCCTTAAGTTTTAGAGTAGCGTTTTCATTACAAGTACATACTTTGCTTGTCAATATAAGCCCAAAAGGAATGGGTGTGAGGTCACATTTATGTCTGCATCTTCTGATATTGACACTGTACATGCATAGCTAGTATGGTGTATTGACAATATAATGAAGAAGCATATGTAATGAAAATGAAGAAGCATTGGGATATAATTCTGCACGTGTTGTTTTTTTGTGAAACATAAACTCAGCAGGAACTTGAACTGGAAATTGATTATATAAATCACTCCATGTCAGTATTGAGCAATATTTTCTAAAGCCTTGTTTAATCAGGAAAGATTACAATTATGATCAGCCCTGAGTTTATGCAGCCCTCCATCCCCAGCACCAGCCTGCTGATTGAGTATTGTGTTTATAGTCTATAGTGTTCCTGTATAAATAAGAATTTAAACAGTTTAAGGATTTTTGCCAAATCAATAGCAATGATGCATGACTATAAGTTTGATGCCCTTGCACCCAAACAGTTCTTCAAAACAACCCAACCTTTATGCATCCATGACTCTAAAGCATTGCAAACCAGTAAGGTTTTTCTCAAATTCTATTTGTGTGTTTATTTCCCATTTTAAATGTTATACTTTCTTTTGTACTTGCAGCTGTTTTCTATACATTACTGATGGTGTAAAAAGTGAAAAGAAAAGAATGATGTGTGGTAACTGGTCAGGTTGAAAAGGATTGTTGGATGATACCACAAAAGCTAGCATCTGTCATGTTTTCATGTGTGCCACACCCATATGTGCCTGTATTTGTATTTGTGCTTGTGTTTGTGGATGTGTGTTCAGCTGACGATCTTTGTCCACGTTGGCACCAGGTGAAGGTGATGACAGAAAATGAACTGCTGGGTTATGCCTGCGAGCAGTTCCTGGGGAAGTCAGTCGTGGAGATCAAGAGTGTCATCCTGCAAACCCTCGAGGGTCACCTGCGCGCCATCCTTGGTGGGTAGTCTCTCAAAACTGCATTATCACCCCTTGATTTTTGTTTTGTTTTGTTTTTAAAGCTTTGCTTATATTCTAGGAAAGTAGTGAAGGAGAAGGATTAAGGGAGACACAGACAAAATGGCTTTTTTCTTTAACTTTTTATGTTTCTTTTGGCAATATCTCCAGTCAAAACATGTGGCAAGATAAGCCACCAGGAAATGACACAATCACAACATGGACATTCTTTGCTACCAGAAGATTTTAAATGGCTGTAATTGAAATGATTCTGGTTTCTAATGTTTTGTTCAGTATGAGGTAAGAACCTCACCAAGATTTGGAGCTGTGTGAGGCAATTTTACCAGAAAGGTGGTTGTGGAGTAAAATGGCCAATTGCCAAGAGGCAGGTTTAGTTTCTGACTCAGCTGGCTCCAGTTTAATTTTCATTCTGGTAAAATGTAGTTCGTCAGTTAATAATGACTGTATAAGTGACCATTTGAATGGGAAGGCACTAACCACTGTTTCCATCCTTTCAGGCACCTTGACTGTTGAGCAGATTTACCAAGACAGAGACAAATTTGCCACTCTGGTGCGGGAGGTGGCAGCACCTGATGTCGGCCGCATGGGCATCGAGATCCTCAGCTTCACCATCAAGGTGTGAAACATGGAGACGTCAAGCTCACTTCATTCTGCATTTATCTTTAGAACACCTGTTTCCTGTTTCTTTTGAATTAGAATCATGTATTAACTTGCCATTCTGCACCTGCGTATTTCTTTTTCCTCCTGTCAGGATGTATATGATAAAGTGGAGTACCTGAGCTCACTGGGCAAAACTCAGACCGCTGCCGTACAGAGGGATGCAGACATCGGAGTGGCAGAGGCAGAGAGAGATGCTGGCATCAGGGTAAGAGGAGCTTTAAGAGGAAATTTAAACTACAAACAAGAGCAATGGCTAATTGCTATTAGCTATCACATTAGGAAACCGGCAAACTGCTCCTAATCAATCTTTGTCATTATCTTTTGCACACTGTCTTTTACAGGAAGCTGAGTGTAAGAAAGAAATGATGGATGTGAAGTTCCTAGCTGACACGAAAATGGCCGACTCCAAACGAGAGCTGGAAATGCAGAAGGCTTCCTTTAATCAGGAAGTGAACACAAAGGTATCGAGTTGTATAGCTTTGGTTGAATATGTAGACAACAATCAAACATGAGAGTAAAGCATTAATAAAACCTCCTGCCCCTCTAGAAAGCAGAGGCTCAGCTGGCGTATGAGCTGCAGGCGGCCAAAGAGCAGCAGAAGATCCGTCTGGAGGAGATTGAGATTGAGGTGGTGCAGAGGAAGAAGCAGATCACTATTGAGGAGAAGGAGATTGACCGCACTGACAAGGAGCTGATCGCCACTGTGAAGAGACCTGCCGAGGCTGAAGCCTACAAGATGCAGCAGCTGGCTGAGGGACAAAAGTGAGTGGGTCCCACACCGACCAGTGCCACCACAGTGCACAGGGCATCATCATTTAAGTCTTAAAGTCTCCATACAATGAGTTGGAAAAATGCTTATTTTTTACCTTTTTTTCAGACATTGCAGAACAGTACATGACTAACTGCTAATGAAAGAACACACTAAGCAATCCTTTGAATGCTTCTCTAACCCCACCCTAGGACAAAGAAGGTGTTGACGGCGCAGGCAGAAGCCGAGAAGATCCGCTTCATCGGTGAGGCAGAGGCCGCCTCCATTGAAGCGGTGGGGAAGGCAGAGGCCGAGAAGATGAGGCTGAAAGCTGAAGCCTACCAGCAGTACGGTGAGGCTGCCAAGACAGCTTTGGTCCTGGAGGCTCTACCCAAGGTCAGTGATACACAATTACACACCACTGGTTTAAAGAGAAAAAAAAACTCCATATGGGGAGTTTGGTTTATTGGTCTGATTACCCAGTGACATCACCACTAGAGTGTCTAAAGTCATCTCTGTCCTCTTCAAACAGCCTTTTCCATGTGAATGCCAACAATTAAACACACTCGGTAAAAGATTATCCAAGGCAGTTGGCATTACTAAAACATGTTTTAATATTTTGAACTTGCTATATATTTTTATTCTCAAACATCAGCAAACTAGTCTTCACCATCAGATAAGTCCCACGGGAAGAGAAACGATCTGCCACTGTCAATACATGGTGTTTGAGCTATCTATTAGAGACAGATGACTTTGGTACCAATACTTTAGTTACATATTGGTAGGGAGAACAACGGGACAAATCAGAGGGAACAGAATGAATGGAATACGTTTTATGTCAAATTCTTTCTGAGGAGTGTTTCGTCAGTGATATAACAAACAGATGCTCCTCACTGTGTTTTGTCAGATTGCCAGTAAGGTGGCTGCGCCCCTGTCTAAGACCAATGAGATCGTCATCCTGAGTGGAGAAGGCAGCCGCGTGACTGGAGAGGTGAACCGTCTATTAGCTGAACTCCCTGTGTCCGTCAACGCCCTCACCGGGGTGGATCTGACTAAGGTGAGAGTGGCACTGTTCTTCACAAGAGTTCCTATACTTCATCATCATCTTGTCAGTCTTACTCTTACATCCTTACTTCTGCTATGCTATCTTCAGGGTCAGCTATATACTGAGGAAGCCTTGAGTGCTTGAACTTCGTCTTCTAGAATACAAAGCAGCCTCATAATACTGTTATATAAAATATATTTGCTAGAAATTAGTTTTTCAGTGGAATGAAACATTACAACAGCTGACCTGAGGGAACTTAAAAGAGCACAAACACCTGCCAACGCTCAACAATTCTCCATCTTGCCAAGCTGCAGCCTCCATGCATCTTTAGGGACTTTCCAACAAAATAGCACAATAATGCAGTGCAGTCTGGGAGCAACCTGGGAAGCCACATGGAGAATTTTACCACCCACATATGACCAAAGTATAAAAGTTCTTATTGAGTGAACAGGCAATGATTTAGCTAATTCAGCTTTAAGAGTTTTGTACATAACATATTTGGATGAGCTAGCCGGTGAGCTACTGGGGCGCCCCATATTTGAATAGGTTGTTGTGTGACGCACCAGGGAGGCTATTATTGATAGTTGTAATGTTAAAATGCACCTTGCAATTGCAACCTAATTTAGTCAACACACGTACATACTGACTGAGAGTAATTCTACAAAATTTGATGCCATTCTGTCTGTAGTTGGCGTTACAGAAACATGATACTTCTAAATGGTCATAACTCAAAATAACTGAATAACCATAATTGGATGTAGATAGGCTCCCAAAATGCCAACAGCCTGTTGTTAGCCATGATTGGCCATCAGGGGGTGCTGTAGTTTTAATGTGTCCATAAGAAAGCCAAAAAACGTACATGTTCTTGTGTATCCTTAGCTGTAGAGTGTGTGACAGCACCGTGAGCTAGGCCCTTATGTTTTTTACGCTCCAGCTAATCCTTGTGTCCTCTGATCCACAGATCCCTCTGCTCCAGAAGATGATCGGCCCACAGTGCCAAACAGCCATGTGATGAATCAGGCCACAGACTCCTTACTTTGAATCCTTCGACATATATCTGCCTCAAGCATGAAAATCAGTTTTTCAGCCTCTGACCCCTTATGCAACTGCCTTTGACCAGAAACACTTGACACCAACCAAGAGGTTTTTTTTTTATATTTTTAAGAGGTTTTTAATTTTCTAAAGGAAAAGAAGCTGGGGCCTTACTTCTAAAGGACCAGACTGTATGTATCTTCTGTTGTGTTTTAGGTTTTGTTTTAGACACATTGATTCTTCTCACACTGCACTAGTTAGCCAGGATTATATGCTGCAGTCCTGTTCAGTCCTATAAGTCATCCAAAGCAGAGCTGGGTATTATTGAGAGACAAAAGTCATAGTTGGAACTCTGGTTGTGTTAAAAATTATTGATAGACGGCAAAACACCACAGCCTTCAGTAGTAGATGCTGGAAAGAGTCTAAAACATTTAAGGATAAATCTGAATATTGTTCTCTTCTCCAGAGCTGTGTAGGTTTCTGCCTGAAGTTTGGAGGGCACAGCTTCTCTGTCTGGTGTTAGTATTTTCATCACCTTGGGAGGAGAGCAAAGCATCCCAGCTCCTGCCTCTTCACTAGTCTTTTGTCCAATGCTAAAGCCCAATTAGTGAAGTAGACTGAGCACAGTGTGAAATAGGCAGCTTAAAACTCTCGATGAATTAGACTCATCGCTAACTCAGAGAGAACTTGATGGATAACCAAACCGCTGTTACACTTAAGGCTCACCAGATCCTCACCCACTGTGATTGTAACATTTACAGTATCTTACAGTGTCAATGATATTTGAATCACTTGTTCGATAATTCTGACCTCCCGGTATATCGTCATGTTGCGTGTCTTCTTGTTCTGATGTGCAGTGCCTGTTCACCACTCAAGTGCCCAAACCTTAGGACAGTGGTTTGGCTTTAGTTGGATTTACGTCCGAGTATATCACTGTGTTTATAGATGGATGATGTTTAGATATAGTTCCCTGTTCTCATAACATCCGCTTATACTAACAGTAGTGTTAACTCTTCACTTTTGTCGCGTGTTTGGACACGTAAGATATAAACGCTAAGCGAACACATAATACAAAGCCATACTTAGAGAAGATTAGCCTTAAAAGACTGCCTGGACGCCTGCCAGGCTTACTGAACATTTCTTTATTACTCTTTTTGTTACTTCTGTCCCTCTTTCCTCCTCCCGAGAAGAACCGATAGTCCTCCTCCTTCTCAGACGTGGTAACGCGTTTCTCACATGTCGGTTCAAACGTTTGCTTTTTGCAGACTGCAGAAAGTTTGATGTCACGTTCAGTCGGTCCATAGCTCATTAAGCTGGAAAATAAGCATGTCGTAAGGTTGTAAACGCTCTACATGGTGTTTGTGCTCGGGTGGTGGTCAGTCTGGTAAATGTAATGTCGAGCAGTTGGACCTCTGACTTTTCCTGCTGCATTTGCTTGTTGGTTGCTGATCAGGTCAATCTAATTACTACTTGTAGTCTGTTCCAATCATTTAACCATTGACGACCAGGTGACAGCCAATCATCACTTGTGACGCGAGGAGACCGTGTGCAACAAGTTTCAGCCTCTCGATGGCAGGATCTCAGCAGGATTTTAACCCATGTCGAGTTACTCTTTGTACTAAATGAGCCTGTTATAAATTTAAACTTCATATTCTCGTTTTGACCTCGGTGTTGTTTTGCCACATTCTCCGACCTCCTTACTGTGCACACAGTTAGGTTGGGCTGCCCTTTTTTTCAATGACGTGTTTTGCTGCTGGTAAATCACATTGTGAATGATCATTAACCACTTTTCAGAATCTGTGACCTTTTTACATGTTGTTGTATTGCCGCTGACCATCCTGGAGTTGTCATAGTCGCACCATTTTCTTTCTTTTCTGTGAATAAACTTGAGGCTTGTGGCTTATTTGGTCTGAGCAACTTTCAACTTGTTTCTGTTTTTGACATGGATGTTTTTCGTTTCCCTCCAAGTTCTCTCGTACTTGCTGTAAGTGTTGTTGAGAACACTGCCCGGCTGTGTAACAAGAGCTTAATTAGCATCTAATATCAGTCATTAGTCATTCAAACATGACAAAGATCACCTGATCATGCATACACTGTCCCATTTCCAAACTGTGATAATTCACTGCAGCCTGGCAGAGCCCTCCAGAAGTTCACTCTTCAGCGTGGTCTGGTAGGGCCACAGATGAGTGAGATTCAGACAAATGTCATTTTTAAGTCGGCTGCACAATAGATGATTGGCGGTTTTCGTCTTCACTCAGACATCAACATGGAACCTTTTATACACCTGATTGAAAGTCTGCACTGGTCCCGGCAGTCATTAGGCTGGAAAAACACAGCAGCTGATCTGGAAACGCAAAACTAACCCGCCCAGTTCAGTTTCTGAATACACTGAAGCAGAGACATGGAACAGTTGCAGAATCATTTGGCAGTTTGAAAGGTGAATCCACAACAATCAATCAATAGTGAGTTTCCAGACTGCAAAGATTAAAGGATTATTAACTTGCTGTAGGATTATACTTTATAATGACCCTGTTGTTGAGAAAAGTAGATTTAGTTTATGTGCACAGTGCCTTTGTTAAATAATGAAGAGTTCATTCATACTTAAATGTGCCGTTTGTTGACTATTAATCATACTGATGGGACATTCTATCATGCATTTACTGTCAGACAGAAACTAACTTGTAGAATATGTTTCCACTTTTTCTCTTCGATGTACTTTATGACGTGCTGTGCTGCAAACGTACAAGGGAACACAGATATACAGTATATCTAGTTAGATGATAAATGTAAATGTAGCGTTACGTCGACATGTTGCAGCTTTTCCTTTGGAATCTGGACCTCTTAAAGTATTTTCTTTAATCATTGTGGCCATTATATTGTGTGCCAAACAAAATAATTTCTTGATTTGCATTGTCTAATCAGAGGAGAGGCAACTTTCTATTGCTCCAAGTGGCATTTTAGAGGAGAATGTGGTTAAAGACCAAATACTATAGACCTATGCCTTAACTCTTGTCTTCACCTGAAACATGTCCATCTGTTGTCTATCATGGAAATAATCTATAATCTCTGTTAGAATTATATTGTGGATTTATCTTCTCTTGTAACACTGGCCTTTGGAAAACTGATGATCCAGCATGGCATTTCAAGCATGTGTTCATGTTACTGCGTGTTGTGTGCCGCCCTGTAATAAATGTTATACCACTTCCTGTTGGCCTCGCTGTCTGTCTGTTACAGAATATTAAATTAGGAAGGATTGCTCACTCAAAGATTTTCATCACATCACAATATACCGTGTGCTGTTCCTGCAAAATGAACAGGGAGGCAGAGATAAAAAAGCTTCGGGTCAGCAGGAGCAGATGTGTCCTCAATAATCTGGACATCCTCATTATCAGAGGCCAGAGGTCTGGATGCTGGTGAGATAATCGTGACAAAGTGGTAAAAACATACCCTCAAAATGTTTTCCATATTTAATGAGTATGACTAACCGTTAGTAAAAGGTTATATTGATATTGGGACTGTCAATGTGTCATAAAAGGTATATGAGAAGCTGCCAAACAACTTCAGTAGCAGAACCATGCAAGCCTGAATGCAGTTATCATTCCACACTTACGGTGGTTTTTAATATTGTTGCTCATTTGTGCTCATATTTCAGTGCATGGCTACATATACTGAAATCTCATCACTATATTATTGTAACAGTATTCGGCTGCCTCCCCTTCTTCTGCATGATTTATGTCCTATCTTGCGAGAGCCGACTTTGTCGCTATTGTTGTCCTTTTGGCGTCTCGCTGTGCCATGTTTGTAGTTCTTAATCTTAGTCGCTTCATCAGTTGAAGAGCATCTTGCCAAAGGACTACAGCTGAGAATGAGCTGGCTGTGTTGTCCTTATAAATGAAGAAAATGAAATGAACGGCTTGATGTCAGACTTTTGTTATCTGGAGTTAGTATGTCTCCAGATAACATTAACTTACATGCCCCCCCCCCCAACTAACCCCCCCCCCCACAGCTGATCTGGACAGCTGATGGATGACACAACTGACTGCCAGTCCACATTCAACCTGAAGAGGGCAGTCATCTCACATCACACAGATGCTGCAGCAACACACTCCAATACTACTGTTGTTAATATATAATAACTTAAAAAATTAAAAAACTGCCAGTAACACTAAAGTACTACTAACTACTACTAACAATAATCATAATAACACATTTATTCCTATAACTGATTAGAAGCTGATTGTGTAGCACTGTGGGTGTGGAGGCAGTTATTAGGGTGTGTTTTTTCATGTCTAAGCCAATTTACTTTCCAGTACTGCAAACAGTTTTCCAAGATGATGCCATGTGTTTCAGATCTTTTGCAAGGTGATTTTTTATCTTCCAGGTAGTTGTTAATTTCAAATAATCTATGTACTGTAGGAAAATCAAACTGGAAGTGACTGGAAACCTAGAAACTTACTGGAGTGATGTGTTAAAGTTATATGTTGGGTTGTATTGCCACATAACGATAATGAAACTCTTTATCTACATAAATAATGTCTGTGATCTTACCTCTGACTCACTGTGTCATTTTGGATTCAGATTCATTTTAGAGCACGTGGCCCAGACTTCAATGTGTCGCTACCCAGCACACGAACAATGATTGCACTTTGCATTTCCTTGTAGATGACTTTCTTTAGAGTTTCAAAACATCAGATTTCACCCAGTATTTCCAGGCTAGTAATATTAAATAACCTATCCTAAATGAAAAAAAAGATCCAAAGAGAGGCCTGATGCTCCAATTTATCTTTGAAGTCCTTAATCTTTGCTTCATTCCATACACACACACACACACACACACACACACACACACACACACACACACACACACACACACACACACACAAACTCTTCATTTAGAAAACACTGGCTTGCTCATGGCCTACATGTCCCTTCCTTCATGCACAGTTCTTTTCTTTCTGACCTACAATAATGTAAAAAATACTCCCTGCTACTTCTACTTCTACTTAAGTAAAAGTACAGAAGTATTATCAGCAAAATGTACTCCATGAATCAAAAGAAAAGTAAAAGTACTCATTCGGCTGAGAAATGTCCCGTGTCTGAAATATTTATTATATATGAAATGATCAGATTAAAACCGGTGCATTAATGTGTAAGCAGTGTTTTATTGTAGTAGCTGCTCGAGGGGGAGCTAGTTTGAACTACTTTATGTGCAGTTAGGCATACCGTTCCCAACAAAGGGGTCGGGCCCCTTCCAAAGGGCCACCAGATAAATGGCAGGGGTCGTGAGATGATTAATTGGAGAGGAACGAAGAAAAAACAATGTTATGCTACACAAATGTATATTAATTTTTGGGACTTTTTACCGATCCTTGCCTCTTTGTGAGATGTCACAAGCTACACAGGTTGTGAATTTTAGTTATCAGATGGCTGCAGTGGAGTAAAAAGTACATTATTTCCCTCTGCATTGTAGTATAAAGTTTCATCAAATGAAAATACTCAAGCAAAGTACAGATATCTCAAAATTGCGCTTAAGTACAGGACTTGAGTAAATGTACTATATTCCACCATTGCTCATCCTCTATATGCACATGCCATGGTTTGATACAACTTAATGCATAATGCATAAAATAAGTGCACAGCTTTACCTGCCACACTCATGTCCCACAGTCATTCATTTCCTGGATATTATGTTCAGAAGCTTTAAAGTTGTAACTGTTGTGCCAATTAACCCAAATGTGCAGCTCTGAGTGGGGGCCTTCCTGCTGGCTCACATAACTCCTGGCCAGATGTTTCATACCTCTGAAATGGAAACATGAACTACCTCAGTTACTGACAGGTGGATAAAAAGGTTCAAATAGGTTTTTTTTTCTCAAAACCCTCCAGACATTGTTTTCCCCTGGAGGATGATCAAAATGAAAGTCTTTCATAATGTGTCTCTCCCTTTGCTCTTTCTTCTCTTAATTAGTCTGCTTATATAAAAACCCTTTTCCACAGTGTTGTACTTTGCTCTGATCTGAGCCAGTGGGGTTTTGTTAGACAGGGGTAGGGGGGATGAGGAGAGCGAGGGAGTGTGGGGGTGAGACTGGACAAAGCCAGAAAAATGTGGTAGAGAAATGAGGGGGGGGGGGGGGGGTTAGGGTGGTTAACCCCACGTAATGGCATTAAGATTGCACTTGCTTACATTTTAAGTGAAAACTTTTCTCCTCCTCACCTAACAACAAACAGTTTAATCAAACCGCCAACAAGTTTCCCCTGATGACTCCGGACACAGACGGCGTGTTGCACCATGAAGAATAAAAAAACTTATCTATGAACGCAAATGGAAACTTGTAGGAGACGTGTGGCATTTCTGCTGCAGATAAAGAGCTGGAGTGAAACCAAACCACCCAGATAGTCCTACCTCCATCTTTATCTGTGCCTACAGGAGGACCTCCCACACCCTAACTAGGGAGTGTGTTACCATGGTAACCGCCATGTCCCACCTAACCCGGACCTTCCTAAACAACATGTTGCAAGTCATACACAGCATCCATAAACAACAGTGCAGTGACTGAATTGAATTACTGGATCATTGTATCACACCACACTAACTGTGATGAATGAACCTGACCTTAGCACAGTGGTGTGGTGGTGAGCTGAGATGTGAGCGTGCTGTGAATATTTCTATGTTAATGATTTGGTGTTGGTGCAGGTACATTCATCAGCGTTGCTTGAGAAATCACTATACTCGATACCTGAAAAAGAGGAGGCTCTACTGTGTATTCTTGTGTACATTGTGCACTACATGACCACATGATCTTGTTCAATTATTACTTAACAAGCTGTTGCAGCAACTTTGGGATTTGAATTGAGTCCAGAGTTTCTAGCAGAAGCAAAGACTAATTTTCTTTACAAAGACAGTCTATTTTTAAGGGATGTAAACAAACTGTCAGGGATTAAAGACAAACTACAGCAAACTAGTACCTGCTCTATCGCAGTCTAGCCATCATTTGATGTGTGGTGTCTCTATGACACATCCAATAAAAAACAGATCTCAGCTCTCCATATCCTGGAAGCTAGCTACGCATATGAAAAAAAAAAAAGAGTTTAATAAGTCAGATAACATGACATCAGCTGACATACGGTAGTATTACATTAAAACCCATGAAACCATAAATCCAAGAGCTATGAGATCCAGAGGATTTAAGAGATGCTGAATGTTAGATGTATTGCCGCATTGTGAGATAAAGCTCCGAGCTTTTTAATAAATGACAAGGAAATTCTGTTTTTGGGTTCTTGTTAGTAAACTCATGACCACGAAAGGTCAAAGCTAAATTCTGTAGTGTGGTTTGGACATGAGGAATATTTAGAGAGAAATATGAGAAATATTGAGAGCTCCTGGGAAAACATTCATATTGCTGTCTACAAGTCAAACTGATTCATGTTTGAACAACAACTCTGGTACAAAATGACATTATAAACTATTGGAAATGGGAAATGAATGAACTTTTTCCTATGATATCAATGAATGTTCCTGTCGACTGTCCTCATTTTAAATGATATGTATATGCAGTCAAAATGAAAACGGGATTCATGTGTAGTTTCTCTGCAAAGTCCGGCCGGGCGTAATAAGGGTGTGGGCAATCATTGGACAGAGGCAATCAGGTCAGCACCAGATAAGGAAAAGGTTCACCCTGTGCTGCCTGGTCCACCCAGATGTCATCACAGTATGCTAATGAGCCGGGGGCCTTTAAGTGCCAGGAGCCCAGCGAGCAGCGCAGTCAGGAGCCTGTGAGCCGCACATGGAGCCATGAAGGAAAGTGTCTGCGAGCCATAAAAGACCTGCAAAGAGGTGAGTAGGTCCCAGAGAGGAGGCCGCGCTGGGCTGCGTGGCTCTGCAGCAGGTGACAGAGATGGTGTTGGTGCAGGGTTTTTTAAAAACACATCTTGTTTTACAGTACACTTTAGCCTTTTTAAAAAAAGAAAAAAAAAAGAAAATAGCATCTTTACCATATGATTAACATTTTCATTGGCTGACCTTCACTGTGTGCATCACTGATGAGTCGTCTCTTGCCTTGCAGGTCACAAACACAGCCGAGGCTCGCTGCGAACAGTTAAGTCTTGTACCCTGGACAGGATATCATCTTATACTGTAAGTTTATTAAAAAGACACTACAGTATAGATGATGTACTATCCAGGGTGTCATTCCCCCTCCGGCGCTATCAGCACACGCTCAGGCCTAACGGACTCTCTGGCGCTCTGCAGAGGAGGGCTGTCAAACCGTTACCATTACTGAGTTTTAGCAATGGTAAGGGTTATATGGCCCTCGCTCACTGTCATCTGGACCGGGAGGATGGAAAACGTTGCTGACTGATGAGTTATTCATGAGCTTCTGGAGGACATCTTTTGATCCCAGAATGAGATTGTGGATGCATGTAAAATAAAGCTTTTGGCTCCCAAACAAATTAGTATCTCATTATTCATATGATAAGATAAAAAACACATCTAAAGCAGGGTACAAGCATTCGAGATATCTTGTGTTTTGAGGGATTACTTTAATGTGTTGGCTGACGTACATCAGCTATAATATTTTCAAGCAGCAGTTGGCTTGTCTAAGTGGTGATCTCTGCTGCGCAACCGGCTTGTCTAATCACTGGGAAGCAGCCGTTGCAGAGAGCAGGGAGAGCTTGAGGGGCTGACACAGCTTCTGTAAGACATTCAAGGCCTCTCCCTCCCTCCCTCTCTCTCTCCCTCCTGTCGCCCTTGCTTTAGGCCACTAGCTGGTTATTCATCAAGATGCCCCGGATAGAGTAACCGTCGAGTTAACTCACAGGCAGCAGGAATGAATCCAATCACCATTATCTGACCCATTTTAGCATCAGGTTAGTGCTCCATTTTGCCATCCATTAGGGAGACAATTCAGCCCTCGGGGGCAGAGCTGGGCTTTATAAGAGCCAAAAAAGCATAGGGAGGGGGAGGGGGGCAGGGAGGAGGAGAGAGGAAAAGGGAAGAAAGCAGCGGAACAAAAAGTGATAGTCGCAGGGATGGATGGCCACACTTCAAAGGCAGTGGAGAAGGCTAAAGTGATGTGGGAGTGGAGGGAACGGGGTGGATGGTACATCAGGGACATTAGAGTGAACATGACTGTGCAGGTTCCACTAGGCGCGAAGCGCCCGCCAAGTAAAAGGCTCTGAGAGCCAAAGATAAACCATAGGCCTTTTCACAGCTCGCCAAACCTGCTGAGCCATGAACACAAACTTGTGTCAAAACATCCATTTGATGAGAGTCTGTGTCATGTTTGTTGCCTAAAATATCATCATTGCTAAATAAATACCAATAATTCATTACGGTATATTCTGCAGCTTGTCAGCTGCTTTTAATAGACATATCTTCTCCACTTCACTGATTTAGATATGTTAAATTTCTTCAAAGTTGGGGCACCCCTCCCAGTTTTTCACCACTATAAAAACAGCATCTTATAGACAACATCTTAACATAAAAATCTTTAATAATGTCTTATGAGTCGGCATGAAAGGATGCTGCTGATGCAGAGGAGTACAATCTCTGTCCTTTAAACAGGGACTACGCCACCTCACAGCTCCACGTCTGACTCATGCTGAGATCTTATCCTCTGTTCGACTCTCTAGGTCTGTCCTTTGCAAGAAGAGTCCTCTCAAATCCAGCAGGATCTGTTTCCACCTGTCTCTTCAGGATTTCAACACTGAAGTCCTTCCATCCTCTTCACTTCCTCAGCTTGACTGAGAGCTTCAGCTTTACTTCTCTCAGGAAGACCCGGCTCAAGTCCTCACCGGCCTCTCGGGCGATCCGTGCTACCATCTGGCCGGCTGTGCCAATCACCATCCTCTACAGACGCAAGAAATACAGCAACATCAGGCACCAGTGAATAGACAGAGCCATGGGTTTTATTTTGCTGCAGGAAAAACAATCCCATTTGATAACATGGGTTTAAGAGACATAAACTCATGTCTATCTGTAGATATAACAGCAAAAGATATTAGAAGGTATTAAGGTGGCTGATCCATCCATACGGCTATTTGACAAGAAATAACAAAAATCTGAATGTGAAAAAGAACTTGGCAAAGATTAAAACATTCTTTCATAAAATAGTTTGTCCATTATGCATTTTCTTATATTGATAATTAATTTACATACCTACAAACTCACAAATTCAGTGTATTTTAGCCCTCACTGAGGCTTTGTGTTTGAGGCTTGTTTTTCATCTAAAAGACTCCACCAAGCTCTCAATCTCAAAGAAAATGTCATTTTAGATTTAGTCAAAGAAAACAGGGCAGGGGGGCTTTGTACCAGGAACTATTCATAAAATAAATTAGACTCAGTTTCTTTGGCCAGTCGTCCCTGTGAGGTCTATCTGAACTACATATCTGCAGTCATTCCTCTGCTGAATGTAAAAGCTAAAGAAAGGTGTTGTGTGAGTCGCTCCTCTTGGAGGTCATTGGCCTTGAAACATTTCAGCACCACAGATGTAGCTTCAAATATGCTTTGACATTAAATATGCATGGTTTAGAAAGGCTCCTCAAATATTTACAAGTTAAAAACACAAGGAAAAGGGAAATCTGGAGGTATGGGGGGGGAACGGCAAATAAATATCAGAAGCCATCAGAGAGGCTACAGGTGTCATGGAGGGAAAGATTTAACGTCCTCCAGCATCTTGGACATCAGGGATGTTTAAAACTGTGGTGTTTCATACACAGTAGTTTGTTTGTGCGGCATTCACATTACATCTAATTATTGTAAAAAAAAAAATAACTGTAAAGCATTAATTTGAGCATCCTGATTGTAATAACAATGTATGACTTTGATATTTGTCACTTGGCATTGGAAGCCAAAGGTGACACAAATCAGCATCATTAGATAGAGCACTTCATTAATCCCAAGGTGAAATTGCAGCAGCATTGTCACATAAAACACAAAAACACATGAGGTAGGTATAAACAATAAAAAAGCCAAATAAAATAAAGAATGTTAAACTAACCCAAGACTTAGCAGCTGGACATACAGGATGTTTACAGATGAGTCAAAGCTCATAATTGGCCGAACAGATACTTTACACGACACCTGTCTCAAAAACCCATAAATGTGTAGAGAGCACTTACCATGTGAGTTTCTTTCTTGGCGTAAAGTTTTACAGAAATATCGAGCTCACAGTTTTCTCCATCTTGCCAGAGTTCAACAGACTGAAAACAGAGACATTCAAATGTTAACAATGTGCTCCAGGTAAGTCAATAAGTGGAGATGTCAGCTGTTGGCTTTGAGCCGTGGCCATTACTACATATCCCAGAATTCTTTGCATGTGTATTAAAGATGTCCTCCAGATGAGCCTGACAGGGATATCAGCTGTTTGCCTAATTTTTGTTCAGACCAGCATGATAAACAACATGCAGAGAACAATGAAAATAATGCCAAAATGGGAATGACGTATACATAATGGCCCTCCAGGGTGCATACGTGAAGCAGGTGGAGGCCACCAGCTGCATCAACACACGTCAGCATGTGAGTGACAGCGAGTACGAAGGGCTTTAAATAAGCCACAGAATCAGTGCAGTGAGCTGTGATGCGTGTAGTCAGTTAGCTGTCAGTTAATCATCATGTGTGACTTAAAGTGTCCCTGCAATATGGGTTCATTAGTCACCTGTGTCATGGTATAGGGTACTTCCTGGGGCAGATACTCCAGAAGCTTCTCTCGGATGATGTTGGTGCAGACTTCCTCTGGACTCTGGTCGGTCAGGACCTCACTGTGGTACTGCCACGATCCTGGCTTGGCCGCAACCATAAAGTAGCTCTACGAGACAGAAATGAAATAAAAGCATGGCTATTATCATGAAATAAAAATAAAACAAGAGCTAATTAATACAAAAGTAAAAAACGAGATGTTGTGAAAAACTAATGCTGAACTAAAACCATCTTGTCAATCTAATACTTTCAAACATAGCTTAAATGTACTATGATGGTGTGTTTTTTATTATGAGCGAGTGTTCATTTGGTTTTACAGTGGGATGGATCACTTTAGTTAATAATATTAACGTGTACCTTCAGCGTGTCCACGTCCTCTCCATCCACAGACGACAGCATGAAGACGTCCTTGAAGTGAGGCCAGCCCTGCTGGCTCCTCAGCTCCTTCAGCTGCTCTTTGCTCAGCACAGAGTTCGGCTCAGCGCCGCCCTCAGGTCCTGCATTGTCCTCACCAAGCGATACCTCTGAATCCCTCTCTGGCCTCTTTTCAGCCCACGGAGGCTTGATCACTGGCCTGATCCGCATTCTGCGTCCATTCACTATTCCACATGTCAACTCTGCTGTGATATCCAGCAGCCTGTCCTTAGCCTCAACCAGGTCTACCTTCAAAACAGAGGAGCATCAATGTAGATAAATGTGTGGCAGATGAACATTTCTTTGAAGCATTTTGGGTAGCATTCAAGGAAAGTCTTATGATATTCAACCTTTTTCTTACTGTCAACAGATGTCAACAGATCCCACGAAAAGACCAAAACCAACAATAAACTGATCTACTAAAAATACTGACTAGCTTGTCCTTTGATCAGACAAGAATCTTCCTCAGGTATAAAGAAATGTATGAAAGTTGTCACTCGCACCTCTTCATTCATACTTCCTATGTGTTTTGAGAAAAACTCCATCCTGTCTTTGTATTGTTTGGTTTAGGGTGTAAACCATGTTTTTCTCTGTAAAAAAAATGGTATCAAACCATCATTCTGGCGTGGCTGGACGGACCTCCAGATCCAATGACTATTCCGGCATTTGCACCCGGCGCTGTATTTAAACCCTGCAACACTCGCCAAGTTCAATTTCATTTGGATCATAGTGGAGCCCCCAGGGTGGCAATCACACTGAAAGAGTCACCAAAAACGTGACACCATCCGTTGTCTTCCTATGGAACTGTGTGTGTGGCATGCACGTCTCCTTTGCGACATGCTCCTGGCTCCCACTCGGACCAGACAGACCCAGTCACCCTGAGCTGGGCATTAGGCACTTTTGAAGCATGCTCACCTGTAGTGATACATCCGTATATGATTAACCACATAACGTTCTTTGCTACTGTGCTGTTGCTATAATGTTCCCTGCTGCTTGTTTAGGACTTATCTCCTGAGAAAGATCATTTTAATGCACGCTCTATATAATAGCATGTTATTGGGCCATGCTATCTTATTTTAGCTGTGACTGGTCAGCCGTTTTTTCAGTGTGTGGGAGTGCGGTGATTTGAACCATGGGTTCTGGAGCCCGGAGCTTGAGTAGATTACCAAGGAAAGCTGCAGGAACTGGAGTCAAAGGGACATTACAAAGCCAGAATGCAGTAACAACACTTGCTGAGGTTTGGAATTTATCTCAGTTACACAAACAAAATAGATTTAGAAATAAATCATAAAGATTTCTAAATTACACTTTGCTTCCAGCTACATCACTGCATATGTATTAGTGAAATACAGAACCAAAGTTTCTCTTGGTGTGAAGAATGCCTGACGGTAGTGTAACCAGTGTATATTATTCTGGGCAAGAATACCTTATTGAGGATCAGGATTGCAGGGATGTCAGGGTGCTGGGCCAGACATTTGAGCACCTCGAAGTCAAGTCTGTTGCACATCCATCTGTCTGCCACATCCACCATGACTACCACTGAGAAAGGATAAAGTTCCAGTTATAAGCCCTTGAAACTCAGCACTATGTTTCACTCTTGCCGGTAAATCGGTTATACGAAAAGCATCAAAAAGAAAACTGCAGCTCAGGTTCGACTAATAAAAGGCTCGGAGTGAATTGATATCATACTTAGGTCCGCTTCTTTGACTGTGTTCCAGGGATCCACGAGCAAAGACTTCTCCAGCTGGTGTCTGTGGAAACAGAGGGTCCGTTCATATGTTACACTGTACAATAATATTGCATGTAGACTACAGACTTATATATAAAATACCAAAAATCTAAAAAAAGAAAGGCACCTTTTGACCTTTGACAGCGTGGTGAGACCAGGAGTGTCCAGCAGAATCTATGAAACATAAACACATTTGTGTTGACTTTCGGCTTTTGAATGGCATTAATCAATCATAACAGAAAAGATGTGAAAAAGCTCTTACTATCTGTGTGTCATCCTCTGTTAGGACGCCCAGGGCTCGTGACCGCGTAGTGTGTACTTTCTTGGACACAGCAAACACCTTTAAGGAATAGCCATTGACTTTACAAACTGAGCACCACCTTCCTCCTCAGAAACAGATTCATTATAGTGTGCAGGTTTAAAAGGCAGACAGCTATGACAGATACCTTTCTGCCTAGGAGCTGATTGGACAACGTAGACTTCCCAGCATTTGGGGCACCTATTATGGCCACTTTCAAAACCTTTGAGTTGTCAGGCTGATCTGGATGTCTCAGTAACAAAGATAATTGTTCACCTGAAAACACACAGACAAAATGAATGACTAGACCGAGAATAAAGGTCAATATGACAGCAGTAAAAAAAGGAACTAGAACATCAGATTGGTGGCAGGATTGGTCAGCAGAATTTGTAAAAAGGCTGGGTCAGAATGATCAGATGAGTTTAGGGATGTAAAACTGTCTAAAAGTGGTCTGATTACCGCTGTCCGGCGGAACTGAGGCTGGAAGGCGCTGAAAACTGCCGTCTGTCTCTGCTGCTTTGCCTTTCTTCAGTCTGTTGAGAAATGCCTCTGATGTAATAAAACAAGCAGGAGTGAAGTTAAATCCGTTCCCCCGTCCTCGGCAGCAGGCAGCGTTTCCTGTTAAGACATCAACATCTCCATCACGTCACTGCCAGCAGGGCTGCAAGGTAACTGACTCGTTCTGCTTACTCGGATGTTAATATGACACAGCATGATAAAGCATTCAGACGGTCCTCCTCATAAACTCACTCGTCTCATTCCAGTGCTGGAGTGATTGAGTAGTCCTCTGGGAACCACAGAAACTTTACTGTTAATGCCTTACAGGGTTTTACCCAAGAAAACTGAGACATGTTTTAAGACTTACACCACCTTATTACCTCATTAGAAATTCTTCAAATTACATCTTCACCTTCTCCCTCACTGGAAAATGCAGATTGTGTAAATATTTAAACATTGTTCGTCTCAACAGGTTAACTGCTGGATACAAGATGTCTCCTACTTTACAGTAAAGTCTATTCTCAGTGTGTGTCACCTGGAGGTTTCAAGTTTCCACATCGCACCTGGATCATGATTGGCTTCCATAGCAGCTGTGATGTCACAAAATCAAGCTTGTATGTAGGAGGCTTAAAATGGAGAATTTCATGAAAATAAATGACTTGTTGTGTTTATACTAGTGGGTGTGTCGCCCTCATATGTTGTCATTGTCTGTCATGTACTCTGCCTATCTGCTACTGCACACATCGTCCAGGATGACACCGCCGATGATGAGGGACACTAAAAGCAGCATCACAGCATTTTTATTCCCTTATTAGCATCAGTCAAAGCGGTGCCCTGGTTTGTTTCGTCGACCTGCTCCCTCAAAACGTCAGTGTACGCTACTGAGATGAAGGTCATCTTTTCTCAGTTTCGTATTTTATGTATCACATGCTTTATTAGCAACCCAGAGGGTTGTTAAAACATAAAAATAAAATGAGCAACAGAGAGACCTGTTTGGGACTGACCCGACGTGAGAAGCCATGACGCACTTTCGTGACGAGCAGACACGACGACCCGCGTGGAGAGGACGGCGGAGTCTCTGAAGAAGCGACCACACACCCTGAAAGCCATTGAGCTTTGATGACAGTCACTGTTGTATTTCGGCGGATATGACAGTATTTATCATTTCAGAGGTGAGCCGCTTGTTTACATTCACATTGCCTGCAGGGTGACACCATGTTTCTTTGGCCAAACGAGACACGTCTTCCGCTCTGAAGAACGTCCTCACAGAGGTTCAGGTGGAGGCTACGCCGCCCCCTAGTGACCAACATGTCAACTGCAACATGTTCCTTCATCCTATTATCTGTACCAACTGTAAGACTCACGTTAGTCTAAGAGTGGTGGCCCTCAAAGCTTTTAAAGTCAAATACCAATTTGACCACGGACCCCTGTTTAAATGGGTTTTGTCTTTTGACTGACTTTATTACATGTACATGTTGATGTTTACCTACACTCCTGTCTAGAGTGACTCAACAAAGACTGCACTCGTAGAATGAGCTTTTGTTTCCAAATCAAAAATGATGTATCAGGGTCTAAGTGACCACAAAATGATTGCACAAGAGTAAAGCACCAAGGAAAGAGCATTTAGAGGAACTAAAGAGAGAGGGGAAATCATTCAGCTGTCAAAGCTGTGCTATAGGTTTTGAAACCATTTTATAATGGTATAACAATCACATGGTTATTTTCCATTTACATGTAAATGGATATGTACAATAACTAAACAAAATAACAGCCATACGTCATTTAGCAGTAAACCCTCTGTAACTCCCGGGAGACCCCTGGGGCCCCTTTTGGGGAACCACCTGTCTACAGCAGGTAGGATATTAAGAGGCTAAAATCAGCCAATGGCAATTTCAAAATCAGCTCATCACAATGCACAAACACATCTGCCGACATGAGCAACTCGCAGTTTAAAATGGATGACAGCCCTCAAAGGATCTTTTGGCTCTGGTGATATTCTCTAGATTACTTTGTGAGGGATGGTGCGCCTACAACCACAAATCAGATTGTACTGTGCAGACTTTTTCTCTCCCTTTTGTCCCTTGAGTACACAAAACAGAGCTTGTCCCATGAGGGTGCTTGAAGCACAGTTGTGACAATGTTGTCAAGGATGTATTGAGCATCCGTGCTTAAAGCAATATGCCAACCTGAGGAAAACACTGCATGCTCACACGCTCACACCCGGTAACTCTTCAGTGCTAATTCACAATGACAAGCTGATATAATGACTTGATAACCGTGGAGTCTGTAAGGTTAATCATCAGACTAAAAGGACACAGTTTGCATATTGATTGATTACTGTAACATGTTGTTTTCATTCTGTATGGCAAAGCCAGGCAGAGCAGATGTCTCCCGATAGTCCATCAAACACGCCGGCTGTTTGTTAGTCCTCGAGGACTTGCTCGGGGCGGAACAAACACCTCCACTGGGGAGGATGATGAAGGATATCAGGTAGCTCACAATCTGTCATCATCTAACTCTAAAAGCGCAGCAGCAATGGAAGGGCAACAAAAATGGAGCTTTTAGCAGACACTTACTGCTGAATTCCAATTGAACCAGAAACCAAAAGGATATTTGAGGATCAGTAATGTTTGAACTTTCTCTCTATCTGCCTCCCTCCCACTCTCTCTCTCTCTCTCTCTCTCTCTCTCTCTCTCTCACTCTCTCACTCTCAAATTCATTCAAGGCCTTTTCTCCCTCCGGGCTTTCCTCACATGGCCATTTCACGTGGGAGTGTATCAGAGTTCTTTCTATGACTGCATTAACTTTGGCCTTCAGAAAGAGCTCTCTCTCTCTCTCTAAAAAAAAAAAAAAGACAAAAAGGCTTCGCCTGCAGACCATTTAATCATAAGCTGTAGCCCACTTTACCACTTGAAGTGCACTTGCCAATGAGATTCAGCATGGTGTGATGGAAAACCTCCCTCTGCTGCTGCAATTCAGTGTGCTGGTGATTCCTAATCAATCTTGTTTTCTGTAATTCTAACAGAACACTTTATATTGACAGGGAACAGGTCAAATCCCCCTGAATATGCAGAATTTTTGAAGCCGCTGAACCAGGTGATGTCAGACACAGACCCTCCGCCACATCAGGTTTCGCTCTGGCAACCTCTCGTTGATTTGCTAACAACACAAGCTGGAATTAGACGTGCAATAACTGGCAGCTTCTGCACTAATAGGAAGGTCTCGTGGGTCATGAGGAATAACAGAGTTCATGGAATAATAAGCACGAGCCATGGGGCATGTCAACAAGGAGCAGAGGTGGGGAAAAACAATCTGTCAGTGCGTCAGAGCATCCATCACTCCCATCACCGCTGATTGCAGTGAGAGGCGTGATGCTGCACAGCTGGCTGACTGTCTATAAAACAGCCGCTCCTGAAGTTTTCACGCTGAGTACTCCAACGCAGATAGCCGATTTGTAAAGGATCCCACAGATTAATGAATGGATGGATGAATTTCCACATTTGACAAATGAGAAAGCAGCGAGATTTAACTGCCACGTCTTACGTGATGCCCTGAAGGTCCCCCAAGGTCCCTTGATTCAGCAATCACTGCTCCATACGTCCTTGCTCAGGCTGCTTCTTAAAAGAGGTGATTTAGCTCCCAAACTACCCATATAGGTCACACTGATGCTCTGATTGTACAATCTCTCTCTCAGTGGGGGAGATAAAGGGGAAAAAAACTTTTATTCATTCTAGACTTGCAATCGATGTGACTTGTCTGTGAAGTGGATCAATAATGCCTCTCTTTGAAATCATCAATCACGTCAGTGGTGAATTTAAAAAGCGTAATTAGGAACAGCATTCTTAAGCATCCTGTATTGACGTCTTCTTTGGTATGGAGAAAGACACCATTCTGCATCATTAACTTTGTATTATTGCCTGATGGAGCCTGCTGCGGCTACTTCCCCACCTGCTGAACTCAGAGCGCTGTGTGTGATTGGGCTTTCAGACCAAATTCTCCCCTCTTTCACTTGCTGATGGGGGAAGCGAAGCTTGCAGGCCTAAATTGGCTGGAGTATTGTAATACGCACAGTCCGTACTGGAAGCCAGGCCATGGAGTTATCCTTCACAATGCTTTATATCAGAAATGTTTGTGGAGTTGAACATGTGTAATTTGTCTCTAATCATCTTATTTGATTACTTTTGTGCAGCTTCTAACGTGACATGGCATTACATGGCCACGAGCACACATTCTCTGGCCATAACTTGCCACAATCTTCTGTGTTGTCCATCTGTCTCTCTCTGGTAATAAAATGGTATCAATACTGTGGAGAGGGCAGGTGGGCGGCTGTAATGGAGTAATTTATTTTAGTTGTCACAGAAATATAAGTCTTTGATTAGGGAGCTATACACATCAGGCTACACAAATAGAACCTTTCATCAAATCACAAAGCATGTGACACTATTGACTGTGGAGTCTTCTCGCTTGGTTTTATCTTCCTCAACACGATTCATAATACAATATGTGAGGAGCACAATGATGCAAAATGCCAGGGTAATGCAGCTCAAGGCAAAGCTTGCACCAGTGTACTGGACGAGTATTACATCTGGGCCAGTGAAAGGCACGGACAAGCTGTATTTCTGGAGGGTGAAACAAAGATGTTGATGCAAGAAAAATGACGATAATCAAACAGAGTGTGTTAAAGATTTATGCCAAAATGACTTTACAGCTGCTCTGGAGGCTCGTGGTGCCCAGAACCTTACTAACACTTTTAGTTGTTTTTTCCCCCTGAATACGTCAGCCCATTATTGCTTACTAATTAAAACGCTACATCATTACTTTATTACAACCCAAAAATTCACCATGCACTCTCATCTTCAAAGGTTGTGATAATTAAGTTCCCTGTTCTGTGCACCTGTGTGTGGATCATGAGGGGAACACAGCGGTGCAGGAATTGATCTGGAGAAAATACACTTTTCTCACATTTATCATGTGAACTAAGTGCAATGAGAAGATAATTACTATTTGTTAAAAAACTAATTGTAGATTATATACCCCAGGTTTTGGGTTATTCAACTTTAAATCACAGTCACATTCAGTTGTAGAATAAGTATTCAGGTCCTCACAATACCACAATGTATATATACTCATTTACAAGACCTGCATTAAATTTTGTATGGACGTACAGTTGGCAAAATGTACTGAAATATCAAAACTGAAAGTACTCTATTGAAAGTACTATTATGGCATTATTATTATCATTAGTGCATTAACATGTAAGCAGCCTTTTAATGTCATAACTGGTCGAGGTGGAGCCGACTTTAACTACTTAATGTATATTTTTTGGGCAGTTTAATCAATCAAATAATCAAATAACAATGTATCATATGTTATAAACTGATTGCAAATCTCAATATTCAAAGCAAATAGTGACTATAGCTGCAAATATACAATACTTCCCTCTGAAATATAGTGGAGTAGAAGCATAGAATAGAAATTCCCAATTTAAGTGCCTCAAAATTGTTCTTCAGTACAGTATTTAACTAAATATGTTTAGTTATATTCCACCACTAGTCAGATCATATGCAGCTAACTGAGCACCACAACACCCCATGACATTTTTATCATTGCTATTATTTTGCATATAAAATTATTCAAATTGTAACACCTTTGCCTTTGCCAGAGCTTCTTATCCAACTCTGATGACAGACAATAAAGGGCAGCTAAACAAGAGTTTTATATATATTTTGATGTTGTACAAATGGCACAGTGATTAAACATCGACAACTAGTTTGTGTTAGTTCACTAGTTTCCCCTTCCACATGGCAAACGTAAGTATTTAGCCGTCCAATTGAATTTCACACTGACTATACCTTTAAACCACTCGGCTGTCCTGCGCAGCGCACAGCGCAGTCTGGAACGGCCCCAGCTACTGCGCATGCGTTGGAAGTTGCTGCCGCAGACAGCAGCAGCAGCAGTGATTCGGCAGCGCAGGGCAACGGGAGAAAATCTGTCCGTTTTAAACCATGGCGACGTACTAAACGATGCCTTTCGCAGAGGTAAACGGAGAGTAAGTAGTTGTATCTTAATAACACGCTTGCTGCCTGGTGCTGTGTGACATCCTCTCATGTTGTGGCACTGATATTAGGAAAGCTTGAGAAGGCAACAATGGGACTGTGTATGTTTCAGACCTGACTGGCTAGGTTAGCTAGCCAGGAGCCTGGGCAGTCAGCTGGCACACTGGCTGCCAAACATGCAGGTTTATAGCTACTGTACTGCTCCCCTGTATTGTCTGTATATCCACTGCAAACCCTCACTGCTCAACTGTCTTTTACGACCCAAAAATATTTTATTCACTTACCAAAGGAGCAGTGAATTCTTGTTTAAATGCAGGTGTTAACTGAATGAAATGTGTTGTTGAGCTGGTTAGCTAGTTGGTTTTCTGTTTGTTTGTTTGTTTGTTTGTTTTTTTTTTGCAATGTGACAACAACCAGAGAGGGTTAAGTAGTGCTCAATTTGCCGGCCAAATCGTCATCGTGGTTGTATCTTCATCATTATGATTCTCATTCATGTGATATCAAGAGAAACGACAAGTTCCTTTCCTGGAAGAAGCCCAGGTGTCGGGTGAAGTAGGAAGTTATCTTGTGCTTTCAAAGTGCTGTGCTGTAGCTGTCACTGAGTTGTCTCCCACTGCTGATATCTGATGCGCTCATTAGGACACGCGTGCATATGTATCCACATGCAGAGTGTCAAGCCGTCTTCACCCGTGATACAGACGTGTACGCTCCCCGCTCGCCGGCGTGTCTACAAATAGCAGCTCTTATTATACCGGCAGAGGAAAGTGTTTCCACCTGCAAAGGCAAGTGTTAAAGGTGATAACAAAAGGTTGACGTCACCGGGCTCATCCTGATCCTGCCGCACAACCTCGACCACTGAGGAGGTGGAGGAGGAGGAGGAGGAGGAGGAGGAGGCGGCGGAGGAGTGCAGGAGGAGTAGTTTCAGAGGAGGAGAGCAGCTTTTTCTTTTTTGCCATAACGCCTAATGGTTCGTGTCTGGAAGGAAAAGGTCCGTCTCTGATCAGATTTCGGGTATCCTAAGGGCACACTTAACTAATGGGATCCTATCGATGTTTCTCCCCCCCTCCGAGCCTGATCTTTACACGGCGGAATGTTAATGTTGCCACAGCCGGTGCGTGTTGTGTTTGGCTGCTGTGAGTCTGGCTTCATAGTCGGTCTATAATGTCATGGAGAGCTTGACGGATATGATTTAAAAAAAAAAAAAGCATACCGCAGTAAAGCAACACTTCTGTGGCTGGCTGGACTATGGAAGTGATCGGGTTCACTCTGCACATGGTAAGATGATGAAAATGTTGTGGAGAGATAAAGACTGTTTTGTCTATCCATTTTGAAGTTAAACAAAAAAAACCCCATTATCTTCTCTTTACCATGACAAAGGTGAGGCTGTTTTGTTTGTGACAGCAGGGAGGATGTGCTCACTGACAGCCTCTGCTGACTCTAACAAGAGGCTGACATTACTTGCCCAAAAGTGCAGTTTTGCGATGTAGCTTTCTTCCCCCTACATTTTCCAAAGAGCGGATAATTAAATTTCAGACCTTGTTGTCTGGGAAACTCAGCCCCCTAGACTCTCTGCAATTATCGTGTAGTGGGAACCCTTTTTGCATTGGGGTGCTATGTTTCCCAGCACAATGAAGATTAATTAGGTCTTAAAAACAAATGACTGTAAGGCCTCTCCCCATCTGTAAAATGCAGCTCGCCTCTAATGACAGCAGTCTGACAAGAAGAATGAGAGTAAAATGCTTCAAAGTTACTGTGAGATCTTGTGATGCAAAGGCCAACAACAGTACATATGTAGGTTTTGCAGTTTACAGCTCAATTTCTGAAGTAAAAGTTTGACTTTGGTGCAGTAGATGTGAATGTCTGTGTGTGCCCTCGAACATGTATTTACTTCTATTTAAGTCTGAAAATGATACGTGTGTTTGCCTCCCTGACTTATAGCGGCGGCAGATAAGCCTGAATGTCAGGAGCGCCTGGTTCATTAGTTCATGTCATGCTGGTCAGCATTGTAGAAAATTACAGCATTCTGCCAAATTGAAATACCACTTGAATGCATGTGTTAATTAGATCTCTGAGTGGCTTTTCAGAGTGGCTCTCCTCCTCTGCCCGTGAGTCATGTGCTGACTCTTTGACCTGTCACCGCAAACCCAGAGTCTTTGCTGAGGGCAAACTGACAGGGAAGCAAGTTTGCTGTGGGTTTTTTTTTTTTCAGCCAACCACTGAGAAATATATTGGAATGTATTGATTTACATTGCGTATAGAGGAGAGGGTAATTTCCTCTAAAATACTTGTGTAGCATCTTGGCTGCTGTAGCCTCTCAGTCTGCAGCTGCATGTAGACGAGCTTCAACCTTTGCACAAGAAATACTGTATATAGAACATACACACTGCCAATGTAAGCTTTGTGTAAGTTGAGTGGAAGCTTTTAAGTAGTGAGTAGATGTGTTTTCTAGATACTAATAGTATCAAACTTTCCTCTTGTAAGCTAATGGCAAAGCAGATATTGGTGAGCGAGTACCTTACACTGAGTCCTGGATGTGTTGCGTTGCAGAAGTTTCTCCATGTGACAGCCAAACAATCTGATTCCTAACTATTAGGCTTGTCTCAGACAGCAGTAATAAGAGGATAACATCAAAGCTCTGCTTTTATTTCTTAGAGACTACAGAGCAAGACTATGAATAACAGATCACAAGGTACAAAGAGTGAACCAGAGAACTTGAGCAGCTTTTATGTTTCAGCAGTTGTTGGGATTCACAGGGAGCTCATTAAAATACATTGATTAGTAACAGTCCTGATTCTGTGATTGTTGACTGTGAAATGGCTCAGCTAACCAGCATATTTTTTGATGCAATGATTTTCTGTGCTGGAACGAGCCACTTGGCTGATGCTCATTTTGGTTTATTCAAAGCCGGTCATTTGATGTAGCATTTTAGAGATGGTACTTGAATTGGAAATGTGTAACCGTAGCGTATGCCATCCATTTGTTCCTTTTCATATTCCAGCGGGGGCCTGTGTATGTTAAATCTCCTGCAGGTGTTGTCTGTGAATTTTATGTGCATAGCAGATTTTTATTTTCCTCACCTCGACCGTTTTTAGATGAGCAGCATTTATTGAATAGCATCCATTTGCTAAATGAGGCTGCCCCCCCCCCCCCCCCGTCCCGGACAGCAGGGCAGAGATTTCCCAGGTACCAGTGATCTGCCAGCCTGCCCCACCTTTCAGTCCCCCAGTAGCCTGCCAGCCTGCTCCACCTTTCATTCCTGCAGTAACCAGGGCAGCTGTCAGCTCACACTCAACCACCCACAACTTGGAGAGACTTTGTGTGAGGCGACCCGACGTCTTCTCAGCTGCATGAGTCTGGTTTCAGACAGGGAGCAGATGTTTGGTAGCCTTTGTGTGAGTGTGCAAAGTCAGAAGACCCAGTGTGAGGGTCAAACGCAGGTCAGGCTGTGAGTAAAGAACTGCGGCCACATGATACATCCAGATCAGGTGTTTAGGACATCATGGGCAACTTCTGGATACCTCTGGGAACAAGGGACTGACCTGCAGGGCTCAGGCTGTGGGTCAGCTGTTACACGGTTTTTAGTTTGGTTCACATGGGTTGTTTTATGTTGCGCCAAATGACTACAGGCGATAGGCCTGATTTAAAGATACACTTTGTTTGCTACATTTTTGTGTTCTTCATGACTTTTTTTTTTTTGCATGGATTTGCATGTTAGCAGGCAGGTCCAATTAGGGCAAAAAGCCCTGCTCTTGCTGGATAGTTTGCGTAATCAGCGAACCCGTGGCCTTAAGCCAGGGAGTGCTGCAACCTGACGTTACAAACACCAAGACCAAAGGGCTCTCTGAAATTGTTGTGTCTTCATCTTGAGGGCAATCAGGGTATAATCTAAGCCTCCCGGTGACATTCACGGCAGAAGCAGCTGTCATAGCGGCAGCAGGAACAAGGCTTGGTTTAGGACAGCATCTGTGTGATCAGGCTTGTTGGAGGCACTGGAGGCGACAGGGTTTGTTTATCCACCTCCATCTCACAGGAACAGCAGAAGAGCAGGGCAGATACTGTTATCTGTTTATGGCACAAGATAAGGCCGTCTCGATCGGATCACTGACCCTCCACTGACACTCTCCACCCCCAATACCAAGTCCTCTGTAATGAGAGGTTGCCAGGCGAGTCCCATATCACTCTTAAGTAATCCTAATAGATGCCATTAGCATGTCAGTGGTTATTGCTGCAGTTTTCCAACGTCCATGCCAACTGTACATAACAGGGCATCATTAGCCACCACCAGAGAGGCTCAGAGTCTGACCCAGTCTATGGGGTCAGAAAGAATGCCATAACAAAGCACCAATAAAGCTGTAGGGGATATCAAGTGGAGGGGATAGAGGGAGAGTGAGCTCAAAGTGTCATAGTTGGCGCAGACATTAGATAAGGCTAAGCTAGAGGATTATAGAGGGAGGAGAGTAAAATGCTGTCGGCTAATTGGGCTTTATTTTTAATATTTCAGAGGGTTCATTAGAGACTAAATTGGTGAAGGATTTCAGCTCTGGCTGTAGTCTAAGAGTCTTTTTGGGACAAGCCCAACAACCTGAATAATTGCAGATTTTGTTAAGGTCTTTTTGTTAACACAGGGTATAGTGTTTTTAGAGGAATGCAGAATTTCAGTTACATGGTTTCATAATTCTGGCCTGTAACCGTAAGCCTTGTTATCTTACATCCCCTCTTGCAATAAGAATACACTGAAAGTCATGTATGTGAGGCATTTAAAATCCCTGTTTTTTGTTATTTTCTTGCCAAGAGAGTAGCTGTGTGAAATTGGTAATAAAAAAGAGTGTCTTTTGCTCTTTGTAACCTTTGGCAATGCACAATAACCTGCAGGATAGAGTTTAGGGTATCACACAGTTAAGACAAAGCAGTGAGTGTATCTGAATACCTGACGAAGCAGGCGAGGCTCGGAGGCTTGGTCCGGGTGGACGGAGGCTGAGCTGAGAGAGCGGTCAGTGCGCGGCACTTTGCCATGACCCCCCTCGGTTTATCATCGGTTGCAGCACTTCTCCAGGCCTCAGTGTGTGGGTGTGTGGTTTTTTTTTTCCTGTGTGCGTGCAGTGTACTGGAGATCGAGCAGCGCTTAGAATGGGGCCCTTTATAACCTCCTAACCCTCTGGTCCTGTTTGCAGCCATTGTTGGCCACATTGAATGGTATCTCCGTGCCTTGAAAAGTAACCAGATGACATTCTTCCTGTTGTTCAAAAGGGCCCGGGGTTGTGTTGTGAAAAGGGGCTGAAAGGATAGGCTAAGACTGTGACCTTCAGAGGCTAATCTCTGGCATGTCATTCAGTGCCTGTTTGAAGCAAATGCAGACCTTTCTCCCTGATAGCAATGTACCAAGTCAAACAAGGCAGACATTCCTCTTTGGTTTTCAACAGTAACACTCCAAAAACAGTCAAGTTAGTTTTTTATTGAACCGCCACTATAAAGGAGCCAGAGGGTGTTTTGTAGCGGCTGAACTGAATCGTTATTCCAGACAGGTGGTGTGTCTGAGACCTACATTGTCCAAACAGTCTCTCCAGCCTGTGACTGAGCCCTCTGTACACAGACCTGTGGCATCAGCAAGCCCCTCTGTGCTGCATGCTGAAATACTGCTGCTGTGAAAGCAGTGAGGATGAAATGCACTTAGTGAGACAGTAAACATCGGCGCTGCTCTCAAACTAGCTTACGTTGTTTATGTCTCCTCCTCTCTGGTGTATTTGCTGTCTTCAGCTGGCTGTGTTTCCTGGAATGTGCAGAGATGCAGTTGCCGCTCTGCGGGGGGGGGGGGGGGGGGGGGGGGGGGTTGGCTGTAGTCACAGTTCATAGTTCAACTCTGTAGTTGGGCTAACGGAGCAGCAATCGGACAGGAGTTACATTATTCTCCTGAACGGGTGGATCCCGCTTGACATTAATGTATTTGTGCTTTGAGATTATCATAGCAGGGTTTTTGTTATGAAGATTGTTGGTCACACAACAGGAGCATATCCTTTTTTTCTTTAAAATATGCTTTTTAAACTTTGAACCGCAACTGTTACATTTGTGACAACATTTAAAGATTAACAGCCTTCACAGCATAATCTAATGTTGCTACCCAGTTATAGAGTTTTATCTAACATCGTGACTCTCAAACCCCCCTTAACCAGATGCTTTTAGTCTACGCTGAGAACGACTCTTTACCATTAATGTGTTCAAGGGGATTTGCTTTTCAGCACGTTAGAATACTCTTTACTGGTATTGAGCTGTCTTTGTGCCTGTCTAATTGATCTCTGAGGGTGAGAACAACGTTTTTTTCTCCGTGCATCCTGTGAATAGCACTCCTGCTTCCTGTGTTAGCGCCGTGCCACCTGTATAGGGTTAAGATTGGGGTCAGACCTCTTGCGGGAGTCTGTTGTCTGGGGCCGTTTTTTCAGGAGGTGGTTGTGCAGGGGACTGACGTGGAAAAGAAAAGCTGTCAGGTTTTTAGGGCCTCTTTTGTCAGACATCTTTCAGCGATAAATGATTGGCATATCTCCTGCCATTTCCCCCTTTTGTTTGCAGCCGTTGAGTTTGAGAGCAAATGATGAAATTGACCATTATGTGTGATGCGTTTGCAGCCCGTGCACACACAGAAAGGCAAGGTTGTTTACAAAGGAAGCATTGAATTAGAAAAGGAAAATGTCAACTTTTATCATGCTACTGCACAACCATTTTGCATTAGTCAGAAAATATCCCCTGAAGTAGTGTAACATCCGCAGAATGTGATTGAGATAGAGAGGAGGATGGGGTGGGGGCAGGGGAAGAAGGGTGGGCCACAATTTGAAAGGCATACTTGAAAGTACTCGTGTGTAAAGAGTCCCGAGGCTGGTCATGTTGCTGTGTGACAGAGGAGCATTCGTCTTGCTGTGTATCTGACGTCCCAGGGTCTCATTGCGAGGGTTTGCCTGCTCTGCGTGTCGGCTTTCTGTAATTAATAGCCAGTAGCCCCCTCACCCCATCAAGGGACCAGGTGCTGCTTAGATCTGCTCTGGCGTGGAAAGACAGCAGACACGCTGGTGGTGGGTTTCACTGTTATTGGGATAAAACTCACAGATGTCACCAATATCTGACTGTGTACATGTAAACACGCCGTCCTAAACTCAAAGCAAAGACGCATTTAGTCATTACTGTGAATTTTAATGGTGCGCCACTGATGGATAGCTTGTTGGTAAAAGATATGGTTAATTTAGTCTGCTTTGTGTCAAGCACCATTGTACTCATGTCCTGTGCTGTTTAGCGGGGCTCGCGGCCCTGACAGATTGCCATCCCGATGGGGAGATTTACCCAGCCAGCACTGCCAATGGCACTGACACCATCATTAGGCTTTGATCAGCTGCAGTGTGCGAAGGGGAAAGAAGAGAGAGTAATATTCTTGATCTAATTACTAGCAGACATTTCAGGCAGTGTAATGTGTGATTTAACCTCTTGTCAGAGGCTATAAAAGGAAGCTGGGTTAATCTTCCTGGCAACCTCTTTTCCACGCAGGGGAGAGTGCCTTTAAATTCCCTTTTCCCATGAAGCTGGTAAAAACCAGAATGCCAGTGCAGTATGCTAACACACCACGGCTGACTTTCTACTTGAAATCTCTCAAGGCAAAGAGTTCTCTGACCTTTGAATGTTCGCAACAGCTGGTTCGCAGGAACTCATGTGCTATGTGCATTTGGAGAATTGCAAGTAGAACAAAAAAGCTGTCCTTTTGACTTCTGTATGCTTCCTCCAAGTGGATTGTTTTGCAGCCCCCTTTGTTTCTCTCTCTCTCTCTCCCTCGTTCTTTCTCTCTTTCTTTTTCTCCCTCGCCATCACCACCCACACACTGCAGCATGATGAGCGCAGGAGACTTGATTGAACAAATAGATTGTAAGTGGAATCGAGGGGTTTGGGTTAATCAGTCAAACATAGTTAAACAATTCTTTGGACATGAGGGGATTAGTCTTGCCTGCGTTGAGCTCATCAGATCCCATTCTCCCCAGCGCTGGCCGGGCTTTTAGGGCCAAGGGCCACGGCCTCTCTGGCTCCATGGAGAACCACACACGCACCCCTCAGCATGCTCCATTGCCTCTGAATGCCCCACCGCTCTCCTCTCCCTTTGTTACCGAGTACAATTGGAATGATGGATTAGCAAATTAAATGCAGACCTTTCTATTCATGGCAACCCTCGCTCGAAGTCTCATTCACTGGATCTATCACAACCCTTCTTCAAAATGGTGACCAGGTTCACTGTATGTCCTTTAATTCCTTCAGAAAAGTCTGTCTTTTACTCTTAAGTGCATTCTTAAAAACCAGTTCAGTGACTCTTTCCTTACATAAAGGCTCTCAGTATCTTGTTTTTACAGGATGACTTCCTGTACATTTTCTTCCCTCTTTCATTCTGAGTGCTGATCACACTGATAGGAAGTGGCCCTGATATGATGATGTGTTGGCAAGCTCAGTGCACAGCTGCAGCCAGGCTGAGCCTGCTCTAGATTACCTGTGTCATTGTCTCCTCCAGGATTGCTGTGAGAGACCCCAATTAGCAGGACTATCAGGCCTTCTGAAGGTCACTCCCAGAGCTTTGGTGTGAGAACAGGAGGGCTGGGCCGGTCAGGAGCAGCTCTGAGAGTGACGGGGCCGAGACTCAGCTGGACCCAGGAGTTCTCACACAATAACCACACTTTCTTAACTGCAGCAGCAGTTTGCATATTCTCCCTTTTTGCATTGCACAGTGTTGGCAAAAAGTGGCTCAGGATTTTGCTAAAGGTCAAGTGTTCTCGGCGGACTGTCATAGTATACTGTGACCATATCTGAGAGATCCATTTGTCATTAGCTCCAAAGTCCCCTACTTCATCAGCCCGTGTCTAGTGTCGGCTATCTGGGCCTGATTGATGGCTCTGTCCTTATTGCAGGGAACGGGGGTCGATGGCAAAAAATTTGCTGCTGGGTGCATTAATGCTGTGCTCAATGGCGTAGACCTTTGAGCATGCCTCATCATTCTTGAATCATTGGACGGCCGCAGGAGATCTGTATGAGCGGGCATGATGCAAGAAAGCAAGAGACAGAGAGCCATAGCAAAAAGAGTTTTTATCATCTGGGCCAACTCTATTACTCATACAACTCTATCTCAGTGGTACAGGCTAGAAGAAGAGATTGAATATTTTGAGTTTAGCTTTCTGCATTCAGGACAAGCCACACACACACACACACACACACACACACACACACACACACACACACACACACACACACACTCTAGTGTTATTACAATGGGAAAAAAAGTAGTTTGTTAAAGATTCGTTTTAGTATTGATACTTTAGTCAGTGCCAGTTAAATCTAGGGCTGGGTATTGTTTGAAATGTTCTGTATGTAAATATGATACATGAGTTCCGGTATCAATGGTTGTCTAAACATGAACATCTGTACAAAAACTTTTCCGAAATTAAATGGTGTGTAATTGGCCTTTTAAATCAGGAACTATCTGATGAAAACAAATCTGACCAGACTTTTGATGCTAGCTTGTGGTACTTGACACTTATATATATACAAATTTTGGTCTGTGCCAAAAAGGATTGAGGTTCGATACCCAGCCGTGTTGCCATTTTGAATTTAATCTCAATCCACATAAACTGCTTGACAAAACTGCATCCCAACATATCAGACCTCCTGTTCTTAAGATGCTAAAGCCTTGTTTATGCTCACGTGAGCAGGCCTCCGTAGATGTCGCGTGAGCTTTGAGATTGCACGGAGGCGTTTATGCTTAACGGGCAATCCGCTGCAGTATTCTCCGAATCGCCAGGGGCCGTAGAATAAGAAACAGGTGGAAGATCGTCATAAACCAACATAGCGGCACCCTGCACTAGAGCTTGTTGTTGCTGAGGAAGAATGTATCTGGTTTTTATCTATTAAATGTGGTGGCAGACTCTCTCCATGAGTAGAATTGTGTGGCTGTCCCTGTGGTCTCTCATGAAAGGGGTCGTAGAGGTGCTTGAAATGACGTACCTGCTCGGCCAGTCTAGTTTCACAGGCGTTGTGCGTCGCCTAGTTACAAAAATTCAGAGGTGCACATCCACGCGCTGCGACAACTTCGACGACCATAAATCCCTCCTTTAGAAACCTGCTAAATCATTTAATCATCATAAAATAGTGCTGTGGTTGTTATGTGACATTTGGCTTGTTTGCTTTGGTATTGTAGTGATTGTTTTTGTATATTAAACCAGTACCAATGTCGAAGTAAAAAATTCTGGTGCCATGACAACACTAGTACACACCAGCAGTATGTGGAGGCTCACAGTCAGACAGGCGGACAGACAGAGGGCCCTGTGAGCCCGGGAGGCCCAGATGTTCCCATGCAGACACAGAGGTGAGATGTTTGCCGTGCCGGGCCTTGTGTTTGCCCGGCTCTCCGCAGAGTCACCAGCTGGCCGCCCGGTGCCCTGAGCCGGTGTCTGCTGGAGAGAGAACTGGGGGCAGAGAGGCTCTCTCACACAGGAGATGAAGGAGAGACCACAAATGTCTTGTGTGTCGCCAGGGGCCAAGAGGAAATACATCTCACACAACCCTGTCTGGTGGAGAAAGATCTCTTTTTATTCCTTGGCTGCTCTGTAGATGCGAGGGGGACTCGTTTGGTCTCGCTGGAGGGCCAGACTGAATGTCAGAGCTGCCATGGAGGCGGCTGACCTTCCCAACCTTCCATAGACACAGTACGGAGACGGAGCAGCTTTTATCGAACAAGTACACAGTGGGGTTTGGAATCGGCATGTAGGCATTTGTTTTTGACTTGTATGGCTGCACTCCTCTATGCAGCTGGATATTTCCACCAGTTCTTTGCATCCACTAGACCAACTCAGTAATCCACTCATACTAACTGAACCAATGTGCCTCCATAGAATCATTTCTTTGGCCCGCATTAAAAAGATCCGCCATAACATCTGAAACATTAAGCCACAGGAGCTTTATAAACTAACAACACTGCATATGAAATAACACACAGTTAAAGATGAAACTCTGGCTTACTAAAATTCTTTTTAGTGTTCATAGTTATTGTATTTTTATGGTATTTTTACAAATGTAGACACCACTCACCCTTTCATTATATTACAAGTCACAGTTAAGACATTAAGGTGTTTAAACCAACAGCATGTGAGCAACGCGTCAGCAATAAATAAGAGGACTAATGGTAAACAAGATTATGTTTTTAATGCAGAATAGTAAAAATTGTTTCAGTGAGTCCTCCTGCAGAGCTGCACCAGGCATAAGTCTAATTAGGGATTTTTCTTTTTGTGTGTGAATTGGTGTATATACATATATATACACACACACACAAACACACACACATATATATATTTATATATATATATATATAGCTCATATGGGAGAGAGGCCAGTTAGTATGGCACAGTGGATAAATCTCTCACAGCAGGCCTGTGTAACACTGGAAGCTGTTTTTGTGCGTTAAGCCCTTTTAGGATGATTTGTGAGAGTCAGCGCTCGCACTGTGCTGCCTAGCAGAGCTGCTCTGACCCCCCTCTTAAATCAGCCTAGCCACGCTCGCAAATAGGCCAGGGCTGGTTAATGCTGGGTCAATAATATGGGTCTGGGTGGGACAAACGCACTGAGACTTCACGTTTTTTCTCTGTTAAACACAGCGAACATGTCAATAAGAAGACGCAGGAAATACTAGAGGAGGTCATTATTCCTGCAGGAGGAAATCACTGGTGTATATGTAGGTTTACCTGTGTAGTTTCCTATGCATGTACTGTATATATATATATGTGTGTGTGTGTGTGTGTGCGTGAGAGAGGGAGGAAGAGATGGGGGAACAGCTGCATTGATTTGGTTTTGTTTGCTGAGTACTAGGAGCAGAAATGTAAGCCGTGGGAACACCTGGAGAGAGGGGAAAATGGGAGACGTAGTGGTGGTGGTGTCAGCTCTGCTATTGGCTCCGTACCAAGCATACATACATGCATGCATGCACACGCACACACACACACACACACCTCTGATGTGTGAGGGCAGCCTGGGATCCCAATCAGCAGCACTTAACAAAGCTTTCCTCTTTCTCCCTTTAATCGCAGGCTCAATTTGTCACTGGGGTGTCCAATTTCTGATAAGCGCTTTGACTGAGAGAGGCGAGGTGGGTGTGGGGAAGGACACAAAATGGATGCACCTGCTAACAAATGAAATCAAACCACTCCATCTTCATTTCCCCGTTTTCCGCCAGCTGGAACAATGCTGCTGCGCTTTAGCTTTCAGAACATTGAGTTATTTCCCACTAAACAGGGAGAAGGCCTGGCTGACTTACAGTCAGATAGTTAGAACACGCTCAAAAGTCAGCTTTTAAACCTCTGACAGGTAACTGGGCCCATTTCTGCTTCAGGCCTGAAAGGAATTTATTGTAGAAGGCTAATTGCATACTCTCAACCGCAGTGTATTTTCAGAACAATTATTTTGTACAAGTTGGGGAATATATCAAAAATGTGATGTCAGAATGACATGGCTCTTGTCATTTTGGTCTACAGAGCAGGACATGTAGTTCATATTGGATGCATATTTCATTGTACATTGAAAATCTTGGCAGCAGATCAGTTCAACACAGGCTCATCTGTTTGTTTAGGTTTCCTCATCCTGCCTGTACCACAACTATGCAATTTATAACTGAGCATTCACACAAGCAAGCAACTTGAAAAAGTCTGACGATTCCTATCACTGCACATACCCTAACACACACACACACACACACACACACACACACACACACACACACAGATAGTAGATTTACGGTTGTGTAGTATCTGTGTATCTCTGTTCTAACCATGCTTTCGTAGTCCTGTACCAAACCCCACAGTCTGGCATCTGACACGGCAGTATGTGACTCAGCACATTGTTGTCTGGTGCGATATGGGGATAGGTGCAGATAACACCGATGTGGCACCCCTGAGGAAATGAAAGGAGCAGTGTTGCTCTCGTATGTACGAGCGAAGTCTCTCAGTTGTGTGATCTGATGGTCACCAGAAGTTTCTCCAGAAGATAAAGATTCTCCTCTGTGGTGCTTTCTTGCATTCCTATGCTTCTCCACTGTTGGCTAGTGTAGTGTGGCTCTTGGGATGGCAATGTTGGTCTTTTGGTCCATCCGCCGTTGGTCCAGACTGAAATATCTCAACAACTATTGACATGAACTTTAGTATGGACATTTTTGATCCCCAGACTTTGGTGATCCCTTGACTTTTCATCCAGCGCCACTAACAGGTCAAAGGTTTCACTTACCCAATGAAATACTTCAACATTTAGTTGATAGATTGGCACAAAATTTTGTTGAGATATTGACGGCTAATGACTTTGGCGATTCTCAGACCTTTCCTCTAGTGCCACTAGCAGGTTCACATTTGTGGTTTTAAGTGAACTGCCTCAACAACTATTGGATGGATTGCCTTGAAATTTGGTACAGGAATTCATGCTCCCCTCAGGGAGTCATTGTAATAACTTTTCATCTAGCACCAACATTGGGTCAAATTTTTAATTTGCCAAATCCTTTGGTTTATGACCAAATACTTGCAAAAGTAATTGCATTCCCATCAGCCTCAGCTGTGCTTTGTGTTTAGTGCTAATTAACAAAAAGTTTACAAAAGCACACATATCCAAATGCAATAAATACTAGGTGCTGGACAGAATTTCATGCATTTATTGTTATATTTACCAGATGATTCTCTTATGGTATTTTTTGGTGGTTTAGAATATATTGTACATACTAATTGGATTTACAGGGTTCACTATTTTATGCATTTCTTTTTCTTTTTAGTTTTTATTCTGTAATCACATGACCTGTGATTACAGACTGATGATGCACATGGTAAACCTGCTAAACATTGGAATTGTGATTGTGAGCATGTTAGCATGCTGATGTTAGCATTTAGTTGAGCTACATCCTCACTAGCACGGCTGTAGACTCTTAGTCCTTTTAACATTTCTTTTAGTCCAACTACCAAGTCAACTGATTTAATTGCAGTGCTGAGAAAGAACATTGTCATGGATGATTTTAAACAGCCTCTGATTAATTTGACTCATTTCATGTGTTAAACATTAATTAGTTTGAAATGTATTAGGAGTGTGAGTAAATCAAGTCCACTCTGTAGAGCTGCTCCCTGAGATCTTTGCTTTCCTTTTCTTTTAATACATGTCAGATCTTTTTTTTCTTCTTCTTTTTTTTCCCCTCCCTCGAGTGGTTTAAGACTGTCATGTCGGAGAGTAGGCTGGCTTATTCCTCATTGAGGCATGCCCAGCTTCTGGCTGCACTCTGGAAGGATTTGCAGCAGATAAATAAATAACTAGGCTGGCACCCCTCACTTTGGATCCCCTCTTGTTTTGGCAGGCCATCCACACTGCGTTTTCTATCAGGTGTAAACGTGTCTGTCAAACAGCACAGCCAGGGGCCCAGGCATTTTGGCATTCATGATGCCACGCCATGCGGCACTGCCAGCACCTTCTGTTTGCCCGCCTGACCTTGGCCAGGCTTGACATGACTGAGCACACTTAGCTCAACCTTCCACATTTGTAGAGCTCTTCAGGAAGCCAAGTGGGCTTAAGTGGCTGTTAGTGAAACTGACCCTAAGTTGAAGAATGGACCGTGGCTGGCTTAATACGCCGCACTGCTGACGTGGCAGACGGGTGATGGCCATGACATAGGTCTGGCAAAGACAGCCAGGCCAGGACACTCCCTGCCCAATATCTTCTCATCCTCTCATCTCGCCACCATTACTGTCATTCTCTCCACTGTGAGGAGCCGTGGATGTCTTCCAAGAGGCCGGGCCGAAGCGTCCAAACTAGAGTGAGGTCACTCTGCTAAGAAGAGGCCTCATACTTTGGAAGTGTGTTTCCTGGGACACAGCTCCTCTAAGAGCCTGTGTTCTCATTGTGGAACCAACTCTCTGTATCTGACACGTATGCAAAGATTTAGCCGATCCAGCTGTGGACTGTGCATTATTCTAGGGGCATGCTGTCTCTCTCCGCTCCATATCCACCACCTCACCTCAGGGAACTGTCACTTTTTCGTCAGTTAGTTACTGAGCGTTCACACAGCCTTCCAGTTGTTTCACAGACCCCTCGCTCCCTCGAAAGAAGAGTAGTTTCAAGAAGCTGTCTTCCTCTCTCCCACACTACTGCAGCACTTTCCCTGTTTGACAGTTTCGTCCCTGACACCCCATGTCTCGCAACTTGGAAACCACTATTTTACAGACTCTCGATTTGAGTGTGAGTTGGGTTTTGGTTGGTTGTCTCTTCGTTTTCACCCTCTGCTCGCTATCTCGCCCCTCTCCCTTTTGGTGTGAGATAACAGTCCGGGTTGACAGGGGGTCTCTCTGCTGACTGGAAAAGCAAACGGGCCGTCCCAAACGCCTCAGGATGTGCTGTAGTCATCAGGATCCATTGTGTGAGACCGCGAACCAGCCTGTCATAGACTAACGTGCCCGCAGCCCTCTGCTAGCAACAGAAATCTTCTACCTCTGTTGTTTGTAAAACCTGATGGGCTAATGAAGGCCATACAGATGTGTCATTTCTTCCTAACGTGTTCAAGAGCCAAGCCCCCCGCCCCCCCCCCCTTTCTTTCGACAGAACACTTTGGCTTGGTATTCAAGGGTAAAAAGCTGTTCTCCTCTTCCTCCTCCTTTTCTTTCTTTACCTCCTATTCAGCGACTCGGCTTGCAAAGAAAAGTAATTTCACTCTCTCTGTCCCTGAGAGAATCAACACAGTGAAGTTGCATTGAATTTCTACTGCAACATTTTTTTTCTTGGCTCTATTTCAGACCCATAACCTGGGGGTAAACATGCAATTAAAATAACAGCAGCCTGCTTTCTCCTCTACTCTCCTCCTTCAGCCGTTAGCACAAGCAATGTACAACATGGTGACTTGGTTCTGCTAATTGCTTTTGCTTTTAATTGGTATAAAAAAGCTGTTGATACTCAACCAGCAACCAAACATACTTTCTCACCTTGTTTTTTGATTTCTTTATTATTTCTCTCCACTAATATTGTTGTATGCGCCTCCTTCTAATGAGCTTTTTTTTCTTGCACAATCCTCTCTTTTCCTCATGCGATATTTTAATAGATGATTTCCTATGCAATTAGCCTGATGCAATTCACAATTTTCGAACAAACACAGTTTTATAGTCCTAGTTGATGAGGAGGATATTGATCAAAAGATTCAGCATAAATGCAGTCAGCTGGTCTAATTTCCTAAATGGCTTCCGTCTATCCTGTTCCTTCTTCTCTTCTTTGCACTTTTTTTTGCTTTCAGATGGCTTTCTTTTTTTGCCTCCCCACGGAGGAATGAAAAGAAAATATAGGTCAGCTTTTATGGGAGCAATTTGACACATGACACAAGCCATGCACATCACTCGCTCAAGTCCTGCTTTGTCTGCTCGTCTTTATTTGTCTATAATGAAAGCCGCACAGTTATTCGCACACTTTTATTACGGTTCTATAAGTAGCTGGTGGAGACTTGCCGAGTCACGGGGGCCCCCCTAATACTCTGAGAACCCCGTGGTGTCTGTCTGCACGGGGCTGATAGTGTGAGACGCCTGGCTAAACTCCACCAAGCCGATCCCTGCTCTACAGGCCTGCCCAGCTGGCTCGGCTTGGCCTCCACAGACGCAACTCTGTTTCTACTCAGGACAGGAGGGGCTGTGTCTCTATATTACAAAGGATACTAAGCCATTGGGGTAGACACCTATTGGCCTGGGTGGGTGAGTCAAGCCCTAGTCCTGAACCATGCTAAACCCCCGCCCCCTGCGTGTTGGTCAGAGGGCAATTAGGACCAGCAGCCGAGCTAGTCGTGTGCCCATTACGACCAACTGTAGCGAGCTCCCTCCCTGTCTGGACATTTACTCTATCAGGTGTAGTCATCCTGCTCCTGATACAAATAGTCCATGTGTTGGAAAAAAAGCCTCTGTGGGGGCGGGTGCCTTTGTAGAAAGCAGTGGCGTTTGGCGTGTGATGTATATTTGAAGTCACTGTGGCAGCAGTGCTGATCGGCGAGTCAGTAGACGTCAGGCTTCTGTCTTTTGGGTTTCATCTCCTCCTGCTCGGCGCTGCAAAGCAGAGTGTCAGCTGGGGCATTACCATAGGCTGACCTTTGCCGCAGCACTCCCCACTGCACGGTTTTCTGACATTCAGGGGCGCTGTGGGGGAGGCAGGAAGGGGATGGGCTGATGGCCTGTTGGCTGTTTTTTGCCTGTAGTGTGTTGATGTGTGTGTTCTTATAACAAATGAACTGACAGTTTATGCTGGTGTTGTTTTTTTTCCCCCTCCCCACATCATTTCACTCTCCTGCCACCGTTTCGCTTTTGAAACCCCTAGCAAAGGCACGGTTGTATTTGATTTGATTTAGTTTTCCTCCACCCCAAACCTGCCTGTTGTCAAAGAGATTGCTGTTATCTTTGTGTGAAATCTTGGCACCCGGATAAATGAGAGAGAGCTGGAAATCTTGCCTGCTGACATCAAGGCGCTATGTACCTAAAATCCTTCCAAGGCCGAGGGAAAAGAATAACATATCAGGCCAATTAAAGTTAATGCATGGTGACACGCTGAATCGAGGGCAGGGATTGCTGCCATATGGTGGTCCAGGCTGTAAATCAGAACGCAGGGGAAAGGGAGGAGGATGAGCGGAGTGGGAGGCTGGGCAACAGAAAGGGTGACGCAGCATCAATGGCGCAAAACACCCCCAAATCCACAGATTTGTCTCAAGACTGCAGCTCTGCCACCCACCTGTCTCCCCCTCTCTCTCTCTACCCTTTTCTCCCTTGATCCCCCCCCTGCCGCCCTGCCCCTGCGGCATCCCAAGGTGCAATGCTCTCAGGTATCTGTGTAGAACTGGCAGCTTCATTAAGGCTTGTTTTTTCTCCTCTCGCTGGGAGGATTTAAATGAGCTGTCATCCTGACCTTTTTGAGCTCCTACTTTTTAAAGCAAGTTCAGCCCCCGCCCCCCGCCACCCCGAACCCACCACCCGTCTATCTCTCTTTCCACCTTTCTCTCTCGCTTTGTCACTCTTTCCTCCACTTGTCTCTTCTCCCTGCAGGGGGGAAGACACTTTTAAGCCATCACCCTGCGGCAGACAGGCATGCCAAGGTTGTTTTGTGGGTAATTGCCTCTCTCATAGACGCTGTTTGTCTGTGCACACTTGCCGCCCTCCTCTGATTCCACGCAGCAAAAGGGGAGGGCATGGACTCTGTAGACTTAATTTGCTCCCTGACTGTTCTTCAGTGCTGATTAAGCAAGCATCTGTGGTGTTTTTGAATACAGCAGTAAGCCAAGTGGAGCATGGCTAACGTTTTCTCCCTCTCTATTACATCAGGTTATTGCACAAAGTGGCAGGCATTTATTGGAGCTGTAGCCCTTTTTTATTCATTCCTTTCCACCACAGCCTCAGCCGGCTCCATTGTTTAATGTCCCCAAAATAAAGGCCTCTTTGAGGTCTTGAGGACTGCAGTATCGATCAGAGACTAACTTGTCAGCGCCCGGCCTCTCGAGTGTGTTCTTTTCAAGTGTACAGGAGTCATTAATTTCCTCCGCCATGGTCTGGTGGAGGCGGAGAGGTAAAGCGCAGGTAGCAGGGTCCAACTAGCTGACTAACATGCAGGGCGAGGAGGAGGAGGGACTGAGTCGATTTAAAGCTGCCAGCCCCTCAGGCCCAGTCTGCCCGTTTTACTTCAGCTGTTTGATGTTTAATTGAAGTTGTTATTGGCATCAAATGTCACCTTACCTGATGCTCCAGGTGTGAATCAGTTTCTAATTGAAAGGTAACTATGTCTCCCTCAGCCTGGTGCCTCCGGGGATCGGCCACAGAGTTCCATTAGTCTGGACCCAGCCTCTGTATCACCACGCACCATGTGCTGCCTTGCAGTTATGTCTGACTGCTGACCTCTCTCTCTCTCTCTCTCTCTCTCTCTCTCTCTCTCTCTCTCTCTCTCTCTCTCTCTCTCTCTCTCTCTCTCTGCAGTGTGAGGAGAAGTGTGTGTCCCATGTTGCATTAGTGTCTGTGTGAAATGCTGGCCTGTCTGCCAGGGCCAGGTGACCTCCCCCTCCAGCTTCTCCCCCACACGCAGATGAACACTGGACTTCAGAAATGTAAGTACTGAGTTCGGGACACACACACACACACACACACACACACACACAATATTAACTACCACCACCATCCCACACAACAAACCAAGCTGTTACAATCCGGCTGCCCGCCCCTCCTCAGATACCCATGCCAACCCTGGCCTGGTTCTCTTCTGCAGCTCTGTGTTAAAACCAGAACGAGAGAGATGAATATTTTTGTGCTCCAAGACCATAGATCTGTCTTCAAGGGAAATTAGGATGAACTGGGCCATTAATTTGCTGATGAACAGTGAACTGGCCCCCTCCCTCCCTCCCTCCCTCATCGCCACCGAAGAGTCTGTCTGCCACAAACGTGCGACCCTGTGTGCGTACTGCAACACTGTTGCCACATTCATGTGTTAGATTTGACCATCTTGGTTACTTTTCACCATCAGGAAGAGTCGGTTACTGTCAGACTCACAAACAGATTGCGGCTGAGTGGTTTTTGCCCTGATGATCTCATCATGTGCGTGAATTTAAGAGGCAATCTGCTGCCCCGGTTTTAACGGCAGACCAGTCGGAGCTGGCCCAGTTCGTTCAATGTGTTTGAATTTCACAACTGCTGACAAACTTGGACTCTCTTCACGGTGTGAGGGGCAGCAGCGCGAATGGAGAGTTGGAGTCAGCAATCACTGGTGAGAGCTAAGACTAAGTGGCTCTGACCAGTGAGATTAATGTATGACAAATTGATGAATGTGAATGGTAACAATAAGTCAGAGCTGTTGTCTTTTCACCCTGAACACATTTTGAACTGACATTTCACTGTTTTTAAACATGTAAATGATCCTATGTCACTGTTTAGATACATTCATATGTACATTCACATTTTGTAACAATGTGTGGTCTCAATGATGCACACAGTCATACTTGCATATGCTGTCAGTTTCTTGCTCTCCTACAGCAAGCTTTTTAGATATACTCAAAGCATCAATCCCTTCCCAGACATTGATTATGGCCCATCCAGCTGGTCAGCTTTATTTATTCAATCATAAAAAGTCTACACCTCCTTTTCCTCTTGCCTGTTTCTCTCAGAGTGGAAACTCGGCTCCAGCTTGACCCATTTCTGCAGCAGTTTTTTTTTGTTGTAAAACGCTCCAGCTCATCAAGACTGTAATTTCAGAATCACAGTAATCAGCCAACCCCCAGGAGATCAGCAAGCGTGAGGGAGTCTGCTAAGTGCCAACGTCTGTTGCCTCACTCAGGCAGGCTTGTGACATGGTGCAGCCATCAGCCACACTGTTTCTCTGCTCTTCCTTTATGTGACACGCTAAGACACATCAGAGCATGAGGCGCAACTGGAGTTCAATTTGTTTTTTCTGCCCAATGCTGTAATCCATTTCGGAGATGAAGCGTGCTTCTCGCTGCGCGGCCGGGCCTAGAAGTGTAATTTCAATCTATTTTTTTTTCTCTCCTCATCATTCTCTTAAAATGCTTTTCCTTTTCATCTGCTCTTCAAAGTATCATTAACAGACACGGTGTTACATCAAAAGCCATGGAGCTGTTTTTCATTTAGACTAAATCCTTTTTATCAAAGTGCCATATGAAAAAGTGAACAAAATCTGTGCGCTCTCTGGTGGCCTTGCTGCCTACTATCCAGCCCCTGTAGATCGCCTTCTGCATGTCTGCAGTTTTTGCAGTTGCTGTGTTTCCAGTTCCCTGTGCACTGCCACACAGCCAGAACCAGGCCTCAACCCTCAAATAACACTCTGCCATCTCCCTCCTGGCTGTCGACAGGACTCGTTGTCTCTGCAGAGCCCCATCGTTTACCAGGCATGGAAGATCATTTGACAGCTTAACTCCATGAGAGATGTGCTTGACTGCTTTTAGGTGAAATTCACAGACTAGTTGTCACTTGAAATCTTTATTCAATACACTGACAAGTTCCCACAGAAAGATAGGCTCAGATGGAGAGTTTACATAATTAGCTCCACTTTGTGTTCCCATTTGTCTGTCCTTTCAGCTACTCGGTGCACTCTAATACTGAGTCTTGTGTTATAGAATCTCGTCCTTGACACTATCCCCTCCCTCCATTTTCACCAAGAGCTCCAGATCGCCAGGCTCTCCGTGCTCTACCTCCTCTCCTGCGGGTGAATCTGTACATAGGAGAGCCATTTCAAGTTACGAGCTCGCAGGTTGCTGTCAGAGGCAAGGCCGGAGCAGCTGCTCTATTTATCATCAGGGAGTGACTGTTAACAGATGATGGCTGTGAAATGTAAAGGCTGTCAGAGGAGTAGGTCAGGTACACAAAGAGACGGCAGGTCACAAAGAAACCCGGCTCATACTCCAGGCAGGGTGACTCAAGTACCACAAAGTGGCCCTTGGTCCTCAGTTCTTACAGGCAGAACAAACAGTGAGTACAGCTGGGCCACTTGGCTGATTTTCACATCTCAGTCCCTACTGAGATCAAAAGCAACCATCTTTTCTTCCTCTCCGTATAATATTTTTCATTTTTCAAAGGTCTTGATCTATCAGCATGGGATGCTCTGCTCAAATGTCTTTAAAAATGTAAGGAGGTGGCGTCACGTGGGAAACCAAATTCACATGTCTAATTTGACGCCGAAGCTTCAGACCTAATTTCCTGCTCTTGTGTGAAAATTGCAATTTACAGCAGCATGAGCCCCTGCCCCCCGCTGCTTAAACCTTGTTCAATAAAAACAGTAGTTTGAATAAAAGAAACCCTAATTAGTGCCTGCTGACTGTGCACTTGTGTTCTAGCTAGCTAGCTAGCAGCGGGGTAATTAACGCATGGCCAGACTGGCCTCTTTCCCCTGCTCCCTCCCTGGGAATGTGCTTAGCTGGAGATCTGAGAGATGATATGCTCGCAGCCGCCTACAATCTTCACTCATATCCTCATTAACCCTCCCTTGATGCTTTCAGCATTTCAAACTAATCCAGGTTTCAGGTTAAGGTTGAAGTGCTAATAAGCTACACTTGCTCACTAGAACTCATAATCAACAGCTGCCAGAACCCTTAAACAGACGTGAACAGCAAGAGGTCGATTTTATCCACTGTTAGGGGGAAACGACTCTAAACAATCATTTACTGATTTCATTACACATTTTACAGCAGTTCTGTTAAACTCTTAATTCTGATTTGCTTTTTTTTTTAAATCCCAAAATGCCTGTCTAAGCTTTGTTAACAATGTATAATCCCTTTTCCAATTGAATGGATTGGTCAGTTTCCAGACGTTGACATTACTTTCTTTGCTACTTGCCTGAGTCTTACAACTTAAAACTCATTACACAAGTGCCGGTGGCAAAGGAAATAACACTGTACACAGTTACATGCTGGCTGCAGTTTTTCTTGCTATATTTCTCAATCTAAAAGGAAGTGAAAGCTTTATTTCCCTCTAGCTTTAAAACTTTAATTTCCCTAATTAACAATGTGACATTATACACATTTATATGAATTTATCATTTCAGGTATTATATTATGGATATTCTCCTAAATATTAATTTTCATATTATTAAGACACATTCATGTGTGCAGTTGGTGAAATTTATGACTTGAATGTGACAGTCTGACCCCAGTTAGAAACCTGTACAGAAACCAAAAGTTGTTCTTGTCTCTGTTGAAGCTCTTGACATGTGACTGTTTAGATCAGTCAGTCTTGCATGAAGGGTGAAGGAAGTTCACCCTTCCATGTTGGCTCAGTATGCACCCTCATTTCCCCACACAGCTTGTCTGCACCCCTCCCAACACATCGCAAAACCTCTGAAAGATGTTGTCACATTTAAAGTTACCATGGTCTTTAACATTCATTCACACCATCCACAATCCTGGTTTTATCCAGAAGGTCTTAGTCTTATATGAAATGATAATGGATGTTTTATTCATTTCAACAGCTGATGGTACTCTCTTCCCACCTACTTACAACCCTTTCTACTGCTACGTTGACTTGAGGTTTTGACAACAGTTGCAGACCAAGGAGGCCGTGGCAGAATCTCACAGTCTCTAAATATATCTTGAGTACTGATAGAAAACAAGTTGCAAGTGTAATTTTTTCGCTTAAAATGGTATGTGTTGTATGCTAAATGTAACCTGTTGATACCCTGAAAACTGGGTACGTTAGTTGTTTTAATCAACCTGCCTTTATTTTTATTTAGTCTGCCTTAATGTCACTATATGAAACATCATTTCCAACAAGGGCATTAATCATTACCTGTGTTTGACAGGTGAAGTCCATCCTCAGCGTGTCTGTGAGCTTGTGTGTAAGTGTTCGTTTATCTGTGTTTGCTCACCCTGGCATTTATTCAGCGACAGACATTAGGCCTCAGTGATGGCGGGTGTCGAGCTCCAGTTCCTTGGCCCAGACCCCTGCATTAATGAGGGCTGCCATCAGCAGGCTGAACACTTCGTCACAGCAGCCCCCTGTGTGCCGCCCCATACCGGCCCTGCACATCGCTGCCCATTGTTTCCTGTTCACAAATAAAGCGGGAATTAATTAGCCAGTTGGCACGATTCTCGGTGCCGCCGTGTCAGAGCTCGCAGTTCAGCTCTGTGCCTCATCCCTCAAGCCCAGTCTGTCTGCTGTGAGACTGAGCATAATGGCCACGGCCGCGTGAAACCACAGACCTCTGCCAGCAATTCAGACATTTCAAATTACTGCTCACTCAACAGAGAGACGGGGCCTGTATGCTGTAATGACGCCATCTATTTTACCTGTCCTCAGTAATAATAAAAGAGTAAATTAAATGTAGCTCAGTAACTAGTCGGACTAGTGATCCTTCCCACAGATCAGCTTAACTCGCGTCCATCAGTCCGAAAGCTGCGTAAGTAGGTCAGACTGGCGGGGCTGAGGTGATGGGGACAGTGAGACGGAGGAAAGCAGGGAGACAAGCCTGTCATTCTCATAATTATCACCGACTTTTATTGTGTTAATGAAGAAAGTGGAAGTGAGCACGTTGCGTTCAAATGAAACATGCGTTCACATCCACCCAGACTGAAAGCGGGCACGTTATGTACAAGACACTGACACATTAGCCAACACCTGCACGATCCTGTCGCACATTTCAAAAGGGCTCACAAAAGAAACACACCCTCACGCTCACACATGCACAAACACACAATCATGTTCACATTGTCACTCCAGCATTGTTAAATTTAGCCATGGTGCTTAACAGGTGTAACAAATGTCTGCGAGCTGAGGCCTGGGAGGTGTTCCCGCAGATCAGAGACGCTGCTGCTGTGTCTGATTACTTGTCTGCTGTCATGGAGCTCTGCTCTCTGCGTCTAAACCTCCCCACCCCCACCCCCCCCCCCACCCACCACCACCAAAGCAGCCACAGGAGACCGTCACTGCCTTGCTCATTCTTTGTTTAGTTGGTGATTCAACCCCTGAGATGCGTACTTATTGTTTGGCCGGATGCTACGTCAATTAAGGCCACCACAAAATTAGATTTTAGGCTGGGAATGTGTCGGCCGCAGTAATTCAGCTGAGAATGAGATTAGAAATCTCTCTCTTTGTCCTCATGAGATGGCAGCTGTGAGGGTTTTGGAAAAACAGCGAGGTATGGAATATGAGCGCTCTGTCCAAATCAGGTTCCTCTCAGCTGCTCAGATTACAACTGATGTGCTCTTTTGTGCCATATACACTTCTACCTGGGTTAAGTTGTCTCTCTCATTGTGCCTCTCTCCCGTCTCTCTTCGTCCCCCCCAATTCTGTCTCTTCTCGCTTTCTCTCCCTGCCTCACCTCTGACCTGTCTTGTCCTCCACCTCAGGGGACACCACACAAAGGATGAGATCCGCTCCGTTTCCAACCCCTGCAGAATTGGATGCATATGCTAAGAAGGTTGCCAACAACCCCCTTACCATCAAGATCTTCCCCAACAGCGTCAAGGTCCCCCAGCGAAACCACGTGCGCCGCACAGTCAACGGGCTGGATACGTCAGGCCAGCGCTACAGCCCTTACCCTTCCTCTCAGGCCAGTGCCAAGACAGGCCTCCTCGCCATCGTCAAGGTGCCCACAGTTAAAGGCATCCTAAAAGATTTTGACGGCAGCCGGGCTCGCTTGCATCCTGAAGTCATCATGAACCCTCCCACCGGACGCTACCAAGTGGCTTCAACCAGCACTTTAAACCACCACCCACCTCTGCTGAACCTTCCCCGGCTCCAGCAGAGCTTACCCCTTCAACCACAGGAACCGCCTCAGACTCTACAGATGCCCCTCCCTCAGCAGCAGGGTCACACCCAGAGCCTCAGACACCCTCCCCCCATGGCCCAGCACCCTCAGGGCCCACCCAGACTCCAGACTCTGTCTCAACACCCAGCCCTTGGCCACCTACAGGGGCCCCCTACCGTCATGCTTCAGCAGCAGCACCTTCAGCAGCAGCCGCCACTTGGCTTGCAGGGGAGCAGAAAGCTGCTGGATGGCGACGCACCGCCTAATGTTACCGTCTCTACCTCAACCATTCCACTCTCCATGGCTGCTGGGCTGCACCAGGGCCACCAGGCCGACCTGAGCACCATTGTGCATCAGATCAACCAGTTCTGCCAAGCTCGGGCCCAAGGTGCAGGAGCCACCTCCATGTGCGAGGGCCAGATCGCCAACCCCAGCCCCATAAGTCGCAACCTGCTTATCAGCGCCTGCTCCAGGGTGTCCATGCACAGCAACCCTGCCACCCCAGGCTTCCCCCCACCCAACTGCATTATTGGCCCTCAAGAGAAAGCCACCGCCCCAGTGGGAGCGCACCCCCCACACAGCGTGGCTGCTATGAACCACTTGCCTTCCAACCACACTGATCTCAAGCAGCAGCAGCAGCACCACCTGCAGCAGCATCTGCATCCACAACAGAATCAGCAGCACCAACAGCTACAACATAACACGCAGCAGCAGAAGATGCGCTCTTGGAATCAGCACCAGTTGGCTCATGTACCCCACATTCAGAACGGTGGGACCCACCTCTGCAAGCAGCCTTCCAGGGACCCCGCCTTCCATTTTAAGGGCATGGGCTACCCTGCAGAGGTTTGTGTGGGTCAGCCTTACACACTGAAACCTCCCGTAGAGAGGCCCACCCCCTCTCCCCCTGTCAACAACAACTGCATGCCCGGTCCCATGGCCCACTACACTAATGGTCACTACTTCCAGTCCCACATTTGGAACAGCAGCATTCTACCCACACCCAACAGTGACAGCTCTGGGTCTCAGGACATAGCCATGCCATTCCACGGTGCGGGCCCAGGGGGGTGCACCACGCTAGACTGCGGGCCCCCTGGGGCCCCCCAATACAGGCTCGGAACGAGCTCCTCCATCTCCTCCTCCTCCACCCAGACTAATCTGATGCAAACGGCAGATTACTTGGGTGGGGACTTCCAGACGCCCTACTTCCGCGATCAGAATCTAGGGTTGATGGGCAAGATGCACAGGCCTCCTCTGAGCAGGGTAGGTCCAGAGGTTGGGGATGGCAGAACCGCTCTCATCCAGCACCCAGGGTACAGATAAGCTATGGCCTTGTCTACACAACAGTTATCAAAACCCCTTTGTTTAGTCTTAAGAAAGGAAACACATGAATAAAACAAAATTGATAACTTAAACAAATGACCGCTAATGTTAAAGAGGGTAAATTAATATATTTAATGAAGAACAGTAGGGTTCTTTTGTTCTTTTGAAATAAATCTTGCAAGTGATCAATTGCTGCTTTTATTTTTGTTAATGAGTGCTTTTACCTGGCACTTTAGGGAACTGTTTCATGTGCGTGTGTATACACATCTGTACTGTGTGTGTCATTCCCTCCTCCTTCCTCTATTGTCTGTGTGCCTGGATCTGAACAGATCCTGTGTTATTTCTACTTCAGAACTATCGTTGAAGTTTTCTTATGCATGTAAGAAAGACGAGAAACAGATAGATCCCTCCCTGAAAAACAGCAACGTCCACTGATGGATGTTTTTTTTTACAGGGTCATGTCGGGAATCTTCGGCTCTGACTGGCTTTATTAGATAAGTGACTAATTTTCATTTTGGCGCTAACGTTCAAATCTCATAGTAGCTTCAAGATTAAACCCAATCATTTGAGGACAGAAGAGAGAGTGATGATCTTGTTTCAGTGCAAAGCCATCAGACACTGGAGACTACAAAGTACAGCTGAAAAACCTTGCGATATGCACACGTACACATGAGGTTTTATGCTTTTTAAATGTAATTATTTATTTGTATAATAGGACTATTCAAGATTGATTCCTCTCCGTCAGTTAAGGAAGCATGTAATCAGGTTGTTTGTACATAGTAAAGATCCAGCAGTGGGCAAATATGTTGAAAAGGCGACGCTCTGTCCTGCTGAAAATGCTGCATTGAATTCAGGTGTCTAAAAAAACTTTTTGTCAATGCCAGGAAGGTTTGGCAACAAGATTGTGAAAGTGTGCAGAAAAAGTCATGAAAGATGAACTCTCATACCTTAAAATGGCCAAAGTCAGGTTAACAAGAACACACTGTTATGAAGATGTGCCATTTCATGTTTGTTTCCTTTTCAGATCGTTTTTTGTAACCATGACAAATGTATTACTTGAATGTTGAGATTATTTGTTTTGCGGGTATTGAAGGGGGGATGGGTTAGTTATGAAGACAAAACTCTGGAGTAGAAGAAATAATAGTGTTACTAACGTCGTGTAGAATCGTACTACGAGCCCAACCAGAGTTTTGATCCTGACCGCAGGAACTTAAGTGAATTAAGTTATGTGTAGTTGCTACTGATTCTGATGTGAAGTCTGATCGAAAAGACCAAATTGATCACTTGCAAGATCACTTTGAGGTAAACAAAACTGACTTTTAAGTTTTAAAGTGAAACAGCAAATGCATTGTTTATTTTATTGTACACTGGCTTACCTACTAGACTACTGTAACTTTAAAGTTTAATGATTGTGTGTGAATGTTGCCTGCTGATGTGGGTAGAGTGAAGGGTGAGTGCGAGTGTGTGTGTGTATAAACACAATGACGCCCATGTTTTGTTCACCTAACTCCCTAACAGCCCTTAAAAAGCCTTAAGTGTTTGGTCCTTGGACTTCCCTTGAAAATGAGCATGGTTTTAATGAAAACCCCAAATAATAAGGAGAAACTAGACGGTAAGGATACACGGAAACAGCAATTTTGTTTCAGTTTCTTTTTTTTTCTGGTCTTTTTATTTTAATGAAGTTTTGTTGAATAGACAGAGCAATTCCTTAGAGATTCTTTATTATGGAAAGCAAGAAAAGGAGTAATATTTTGTAATTATATATTTTAGCAATGTGTAGTTACTGAGCTGTAACATTTCTTTTCCAAGTTTCAAAGCTTCAGTTTGCGGTTGTGACTATTTATAATACTTGATTTGCTTGTTATTTAAATTTTATTTTCTTCTTTGTTTCTTGTACTATTGCTGTGAAATTGAAGAAGGTCCATAAGCCTTTCTTTTGTGTCATTCTGTACGACAGATAAGAGGCAAGAACGTGAGAGTTGTGCTACTCTTTTTGTAATATTGTAATAATAAAATAAAGTTCTAATTTATGCTTTGAAATGAGTCTGAACCGTTGTTTGGACTATCTGCAACATTCATTTAAACTGTCGCTGACAACAGGAGTGCGGTTTTCTCCTGCCCCCATTCATTCTGCATGAGCTCAGTCTGTCGAGAGAGACAGTAACTTCAGGTAGGTTACTATTCACACGTAATCAGCCTTACAAGTGGCTGAACGGTTCAAAAGTCCCACCTAAACCACATATAATTTGTAACTGCGACAGCTGGTGCTGTAGGTGGTCATTGTTGCACCAATTGCTGTGCTTTCATGCCATTTACCCGAGCCTCCCTCTGCCAAGTAGAAACAGGAAGTAGAGTAGACAAAGCACGCTGTGAAATCCGCAGGACTATCTGGCTGCAGAAGATTTAGCTTGTCTGGCTGTGATGAAAATGGGACTTGTATAAAGGGCACACAGTGGGGGGGGGGGCAGGATCAGCACCTTAGTGATCAGCATTACTCCATGAAGGATTGTGAGCGGTGCCAGAGGTGCTGGCAGGTCATGGCCTTTGTGCAGAGAGGATGCACATCCTGTTCAGGTGGTGGCAGAAACAGCATGTGCAGAAGCCTTTGGATTAAATGTTTAACGTATTTCAAATGCATGATTTCCTTAACAGTTAAGCAGCGTTCAGCTTTGATAAATTATACTTTTTTCTTCTTTTTTTTTACACCATTATGACAGTCAGATGAACAAATATCTACAATACCTTCCACAGTGAAATATTTCCTCAAAGACTAAATTTAATATTCAGCTGACATTGGAGTATTAGTCAGTCTGAAAGGCAGTTTACACATTCTGCAGTTACATTTCTTGGGGAACTGAAACTGAAAACTGTCTTTAGGTTTGAGTGCCTCGCTGCTCAGGTCGGTCAGGCTGCGCAGCCAGAGTGAAGCTCTCTGTTGTCTTTTAGACCGATGTGGTATTCAGACTCGTCTCCGTGGTCTGATATGTCTGCCACTGACGCCGACGACTGCCCTCTGTGAAGAAGCCTCTCCAGCTCCTCCCTGTGGACAAAAGGAGGAAATGTTACTAGACATGGATTACTTTCCTGGCACAAATAACATGCCTAAAAAGCCTGCTCTAATCTAGAAACTTTGAGTCTTGTGTTTCTGCACCTCTGCTTGCTCTGTTTGGTGTGTTCAGCAAGGTGTCTGAGGCAGGCTGTTGGGCGCGATCCCAGCAGCCAGGATCCTCATTGATTTTGCCCAGGTTGATGTTCCATTTGTTCCAGTTGACTTCCTCCACTCTGAGACGACAAGAGGACACATGCTCCAATTACTGTCTGCTGTGTGACGCATCAATCAGCTGTCAGAGAAGGCAAATTAGTGAAGAACACAGTGTACACACAATCGATACTGCTCACACAGCTGCATCTTTTGTTAAATCTTCAAGCCTAAACCTTTGTGTCTGCTTTATTGATATTACTTGCTAAACCTCGGAGGATCAGCCTGTAGAGGTGGAACAGTTTTGGTGCAAGGGATTTTTTACTCCTGAGAGTTGAGATGTAAAAGAGATGAAACTTGTTTGTGAGACCCTGTCTTCACTACTGTGCCTCACAAACAAATCTAAAAACTGACCATACCAGCCAAAAATATAGGTCCGATGCCAACTTAAATACTGTGTCTCTCCCAGTCCCTCTATGGACACACATGCAGATTTAGTGTCTTGTGGTGCGGCGCTTTGAGCTAAATGTTTTTGCCAAATGCATTTAGCAATCTTACATGCTCACAATGACGATGCTAACGTGCTGATGTTTAGCAGCTATAATGTTTACAGTGTTCACCATCTTAGTTTAGCTTGTTAGCATGGTAGCAATTGCTAATTAGTACTAGGCACAAAGTGTAGCTGATGCTGATGGGAATGCCATTAGTTTTGCAGGTATTTGGTCAGAGAAGTATTGGGCACACACACATTTTGACCTGATGATGGTGCTAGATGAAAGGTTAAGGAATCACCAAAGTTATTACAATTCACTCTGAAGGGGACATGATGTCTGTACTCAATTTCATGGAAACCAACCACATGGCGGCACTGGAGGAAAAGTCAGGGGATAAACAAAGTCAGTAGGAGTGATTTTCTGGGGAACATGAATGTCCGTACATTTCATTGCCATCCCTAGAGCCGCACTGGTAGCTGGGCTGAAAATGCGGTTTATATGTGCTTTAGTGGTGCATTTGACTAAAAAACGTGTCAGTCACTGATTATATTGTCCCTGAACTGAAAGAAGCAAACCTGAAACACCGGCGACGGTCATCTCCAAGAGCAGTGCCAAGGTTTTTCTCCACCCCACAGCGAAGACTCTTCCTCAGACAGCAAGGCAGCCTTTTCTCCATGTCCAGGATAGTGATAGCCCTCTGAAAAGCAGTCACAGCACTTCAGCAAACCACTGCTGCCTTCAATAGATGCTCCCTCCACCACAGAGCCCTCCTGGAAGCCTCACCTGTAGCTTCCAGATGCTGGTGCTCTCCATGGCGGTCTTCTCCACGGTGCGGTTCATGAGGGCGATGAGCATGTTGAGCAGCAGGATGTAGGTGAGAATGATGTAGCCGATGAGGAGCACATAGAAGATCTCCTTGTACTGGTAGCCCTGGGTGAACTCCATGTCGCCCATGCCAATGGTGAACTTGAAGAGCTGCAGCGTGGTGTAGGAGATGCTTCTGAAGGTGGGTTTTACACACTCCTCATCCTCGTCAATGGGACCATAGAGACGCGTCTTCTTCGGAATTTCAGTGGCGTTTCTTTTAGGAGGCTCTATGAGCAGGGTGACCACCGCTATGACAGGAGAGAGGAAGCAGATTACATACAGTACAACCTCAATTCATGGCATGTTGACAGTAGCAGTGTTATTACAAGTTTATATCTCAACATGCCCTTTATTTGTTCAGGCTCAAGCATTTTGGGAGAGCAGCAGATGTCAGTTTGAATGAATCTTTTCATTTACAGAGGAGAAATACCTGCTGAAAATCCAAAGAGGAAGACGACATAGACAAAAAGAAAGCGCAGGATATCGCTGAGGATCATCTACAAAGAAGAGAAGAGACAAGAGGCTTCAGGGATCAGGTCGTTCACTGTGATATTCACTGTGGTGCGGTGCGACCCGTGTGGACTACCTTCTGTATCATGATGCTGTAGATGCCCATGTGTATGTCACCCCGGGAGAAGTACAGCAGGTTCACCCAGCTGAGAGCAAGACACAGTACCAGGAAGCCGAGGTACTCCGGTCGCCCGGACAGATACAGCCCAGCTGAGACCAGGAAGAGGACGCCCTGCACAAAACTATCAATAGCAGAGAAGCCACTGTGATCCTGCACAGCTTTATGATTGTAAATTATAACAATTTTAATATATAGTATATGTAAACCTTTGTGACATTGATCAACAGAAAATGTCTCTTTAATGTCAAAAGTGACAGCAGATCTGTACAAAGGGATCTGAATTAATTACAAATCTAAAATACAAAATACTTGTTTGTGGAAGTATTCACCCCCTTTTAAGAGGACAGGAATTATCACTGGTGCAGCCGGGTGGTTTTAGAAGTCACAACATTTGTTATATTGAGATCACCGGTGTGTAGTGAAAGGGTTTCAATTGAATGTGGTACAAATAAATTAATACATAAAATTAAAGTGTATCTGGAAGGTCACACCTTTGGTGAGTCAGTATGGTGGCAAAACTTACACCATGAAGACAAAGGAACACTCCAAAAGGTGACAAGCACTATAATAAATGCAACAGAAATTGCATGGATATATAGGTATAGCATACCACTGCAGTATAAATTATTCACAGTCTATCTATATCTATAAACTCCGAGTCCAATATGCCCCCAAAAATACATCAGCACATACAGTATATCAATGTGTTATTTTAGCGTCCCAATGTTCATCATTTTTGGCGTTAAGTGACCAATATACTAGAAGATGCGATGCTGGGGTTCACATACATGTCTGTCAAGCATTGTGCTGTTGAATGATGAGTAACTCCCTAAACTGTCAAGATATCAAATAAAGGTCCTTTTCTCTGGCTCGACTGCAGCTAAGAAAATTCTTGTTCTGTACAAATTCTGGAGGGGGGGGGTACTTTTTATAGGCACTGTATGTAAACCTTTTTAAGTAAAAATTATTCTACCCAATTTTTCTGATTAATACAATGTCATGCAAGCACTTTAACACCCCCTGAAAATCTTGTTTTTGTTGCTGACCTCTAGTGGTTTAACTTCTCAGCTTGTAGCAGTGATGTGAAGGTGTACTACAGGGTGTGTCAGTACACCGTTACATCACTGTTGGGCATGATCAAAGTGCCACAGAGCACATTTCAGACCACACACAGGGGAAACAGACCAGAAATCTCCAGGGGGCAGAGAGCAGTGAAACACTGTTTTCAGCCTGGTGTTGAGTTTCTCTTTCATCCACACATAGTGTACTAGTTGATGTTAGAATAGACTGCAGTTTAAAGGTGCCCCTGTGGAGTTTTTTTGTGAGCACACGCATGCATGGGTGACGCAATACATATTCGACAGTTGGTGGCAGTAATGCACAAACAAGCGTAGCAAGACGTCAGCAAAGGCAGGGAAGAAGACTGCTAACTAACAAACTTAGATGTAAACATGCATGATTTGAAATATTTAAAAAAGGTTTTACACTGAATGTAAACATAACTTGTTTGTTTACAGGAAACCTGTAAGGAGAACCTTTAATTTTGACTGGGAAATGTGCATTACTACTTACAAAAGAATCTCATAATATCCATCAATCAGCAACGTCTGCAGCTTTGGGCGTTTCCTCCTCATGTCTACGATCTAGGGATTTAGATAAGGTTTTTGATAAATCATATTGCTGGGACACAACTTCCACAAGGTGGTGATACGACCCACTGGATGTTCATTTAAAGCACAAAGTCACCTACATACCCCTATGAAAAAGAAATAGCAGTTTGCCAGCGCCATCAGTAGCTGGCCTGAAACATACAGGTAGCCCATTGTGGTGCGTTCGAGGGGGAACGGTGGCTGTGGGGAAACATAAGCAACATCAGCACAGGTCTGCCTGGGACAGCGACACAGATCAACCACACAGTTTGTAGCAGCCAGCTCACCTTTCCTTCCTTCTTATTGTAGGCTACAACAGTGAAGATGATCAGGTACAGGAAGTAGACCAGGAAGTTGAAAAAAAACATTCGACCTGCAAACGTCTTCCACTTGTGCTCCAGCAGCCGGCTCAGAGGCTCCCTCTGGAGCATCTCGTGACGGTTCTGAGAGGAGAACAGATGTTTGAGCACAGAATAACAACAGCAGCTGCTCTGACTGGGCTCATAACGCTGGGACTCACAGGAATGTCACTGCCGTAGACCAGGATCTCCATGACTGAGTTGTCCTCGTACGAGTCCACGGAGGCCAGGTCATACAGGGAGCAGTGGACGGGCCCGTAAACCCACTCCGTGAATTTACGGGACAAATGTTTGGTGTGACTCTCCTGGAATTCCCGTTTCAGGATGTGCGAAAAAAGCTGCAGACAAATGAAAGACAAGTCAGAGCAAAACAAGACTGAAATTGTAGACTTGTCTGTGACTCTACCCAAGACCCCAATCTAGAAACTCACAGGGCCCACCAAAACACTACTTTTCAGTGGAGTCAGTGGAGCTGTGGGCCGATAGTACATTTTTGGCCCTGGGCCCCCATAGCCTTTCTATCTGGCTGTGTCTGACTCTGCAGGACTTCTTATATCAACTTCTAGTGTTTACCCCGATCTTGCCAGTCTTGGCAGCCATTTTGAGGGGCGTCAGCCCCTTATCGTTCTCGATGTCCTCCAGCTTCAGCTTGGGGTGCAGTTTGGCAGTGGTCTTGAGGATGCGGTCGTACATGTTAGTGATGAACTCTGTGTTATCCTTGGAGTTGTCAGCCACCACCACCAGGGCGTGCAGCACCGTGTTGCCCAGAGAGTCGGTCAGCTTAGTGTCCGCTCGTTGGCACTCGTTCTCCATGAGGAAGTCCACCACGTCGGGCTGGTTGGTGCAGGCGGCCAGAGACAGAGGCAGCTCGCCTGTGGACGACACAGAGAGAAAGACTCTGTTCATTTACAGCTGTTCTCCCTATATAACTGACTTAAATGCATAAATGCAAACTCGTGGCCACATTCAATCCATCACAGTACAAGCACGACCTTTCACAGCAGACCTTTTAGACTGATGCCACAAAAATTAATTTATCGTTAAAGTCCCCCTCCTCTCAAAAATGTGTTTTGCTTATTGTTACTTAACGTGGATGTTTGAGCTTCACTGTGCAGAGTGATGTGTGAGCATGTATGACACCAGGAGGTTGTCACGTGTTCATATGAGCTAGTTTGGAAGCCAATCATGGTCCAGTATGCAATTTAGGGACTCTACAAAAATGACTTTCTTTGGGACCCTCCCTTGATTTACAAAAAGAACTGCAACACCCTCCCACAAATAACTTTAAATAACTGAACAGTATTAAGGTGCTAAAAAAAAGAAAAAAAAGCATAAAGAATTCAAGCTGATGTACCCTGATTTTACCAAATACTCCAGCCCATGCTGCAGGACCAGTAGGCTCTTGTTGTACGCATTAGGGAGTTTGGTTTTATATGCAAAGTGAAATATATAGAGAAAGCTTGGTTGCAGTTTTGTCAACTGTGAAAGAATGAACGCTAAAGTATGTTCGGATCGCTCAAGGGTGGAAAATGCACCTGCGGATCATTTTAGTAAGGTTCTAAACTGTAAACAGCCATACCATGGCATACACGATAGCATTTTTATGTAACCATTTTGATCTTATTTTTATATGATAAGCAAGGCTGAATTAAACACGAATATGGGGAAAGAAAAAAAACCTCCCCTGCTCTCCCAAAAAAGTCAAACAACTCTCACTTCAGTAAAATAAAAATTATAATACCCTCCCCTTTTTCTGACCACCCCTCCCACCCTAACAATTTTCATACAATTGGTTTGTGATGTGGAAACACAAACACGTACACTGAGAATGGACTTTCCAGGGAAGTAGGACGCATCTTGTGTCCAGCAGTTAAACTTTTGAAAAGAGAAATATTTGAATATTCATAGAATCTGGATTTTTCAAGAGGAAAAGGGATCAGATGTAATTTTACGAATTGTTTAACAAGGTCATTTCACTTTTTTTGTGGACAGAATATATCAGACACAAATTATTATTCACAGCAGCATATTTTCTGGAGGGGATCTTTAAATAAACTTTAATAAAATAGACAACTTGTTTGAATATTTCAGGTACCATGTGGAACTTTTGACCACTAGTGGTGCAGTAGAGCCATGTTTTGGTGAATAGGTCCTTGTCTTGTCTGTACTCTGGTCTTTTCTGAGAAGTAGGGCGACTGAGGTATCTAGATAACTTTGCACCATCTAAACATCAGTTCAGACTCATTCCAGAGTATTCTGGGCTTTAACTCCCTGCCTCTTGGAACAGGACCCTGTATGAGGATACCTATGCACACATGTAGTATTACGTATCAGCAGTTGGTGGTGGTGTTGTCCTGTGAATGGGAGAAATGTGCCAATAAACAGTTGGTGTGTTATATTATGCTCAGGAAAAGATCACACCTCTGCTATGATCCTGTAATAGTCACAATGCTAATTCAGTAGTGATGTACTGTCTTTATTTTTCACCTTAAATTAAAATTAAGTAAAGTTTAATCATCAAAATGACTAACTTAGAAATAATGAAAATGTATTGTATTGCTCTAAGTTACTCATTGTCAAGGTTTAGCAAATAAGATGCTGTGAAACTCAAATAAAAGTTTTTCACTCAGTGATAAAAGTGGTAATATGTGACTCCTGTCAATAGAGGATCTTTGTGTGAGGCTCCAGAGGTGGGTGCTCCCCCCTGCAGCAGCATGGACTCACCAAAGTAGAAGTTGGGGCCGTCGTGAGGCTTGAAGAATATTCCGCAGGCTTTGGCATGGACGTCTGCTCCTTTACTGACCAGCAGCTTCACATAGGAAATAGTCCTCCTCTCAATGGCTATATGGAGGGCTGTCTGGCCTGAGTCACACACCAACACATACCAGAAAGTCAGTCACATTGTCTGTGTTTGATGAAAGACACCAATAATGTTAATAATGTAAACGTTCATTCTGACAGCAGTTCTGCTTCATACACAGCTGACCTTTGTAGTAGCTGTTGGTGTAGGCTGAATTCACAAACTCTTTAATGTCGCCCATCTTCTCTGAAATGTCAATTAACAGTTCCACCGTCTCGTTCTTGCCGTCTTTGAGGTGCAGCAGAGCCTTCATCAGGGCGGTTTTACCATAGGACTGATCTGCGGGTGTAACAGCACATTCAGGGAGTTACCACACGGGTACCAGACAGCTTACTGTCTGGTGCAGCTGTTGCATTGTGGGTCTCACACTCACACAAAGAGTCTGAGAGTTTCTTCATGTTCTGGCGCAGGTACGGATGCAGGCAGCCCAGCTTTTCGACGTCCCTGTTTGCCACTGCTTCAAACAACCTATCGATGTTAAATGTTTTGCTGTCTCTCTCCCTGCTGTGCTCCTCCTCACCTCGAATCCCTCTAAAAACAACAAATAACGGTGTTAAAAAAGATTCATGTGGGTCAAAAGGTCAAGCAGCTTCACACTCCACATTAATCAACACTGTGGGGCTTGATAACACACAGCGCCCATGGTATGATGAGAATGAAAAAAGGCAGAGATCCCTGTGTCTTTGCATGGAGAGGCTCACTTGTCAAAGTTGAGATTGAATCTGATTTGAGGCTTGGCCGCCTCCATTTCCTCCTGGTAATCGGTGTCCATGGGAGCCTTGGGCGACTCCTGGCCCAACCCCAGGGCAGAAACCAGCCCGTCCTTCTTTGTCGCTTTCTGCCGTGACTTCTCCGCCTCCGTCCTGTTGTCTGCCTCCAGAGAGAAGCCGAACATCTCTGACTTGTCCATCCTCACCTCTTGCTCCAGCGGTCTGCATAGAAACACAGCACAAGACAACAACCAACAGATTCGGTGAAGTTGCACATGTGGTAAAGCAGTTCTCTTCAAGCACAGATTCCCATTTAGAGCAGCTGTTTTTTTAAATGGTCACAAGCCAAAGGCAGTTGAAAGCCACTGCTGTAAACAATGCAAGCATTGGTGCTTTAACATGAGTTACTATGTGTTTGTATCAGCAGGGTCTGAATCATGTTTACCACAGGGGATCACCTCACTGGCCTTTAAGGGCACAATGTGACATGTGATGTTGCACCCCCAGTGACCAACAAAGGAGTGTATTTAGAGGAAGATTTCCATGACAGCTGTGGCCACACACACTTGATCTGGGAACCACTTCTTTGCAGAATAATCCAATCATATGCAGTACACTTTACACAGAATCAGAATCAGTGAGAAAATGAAATGAAAATATTCCTGGAATGGAATGAAAGATATTTAGATCTAAAAGGTAGACGTGTTGAGGATGATGGGACCAAGTCTTTGGTGGCTTCTTGTTCCCCTTTTCAGTCAGGGAATGGGGAATTGAAACGACTCAGTGGAAACTCTGTGATCTTATCAAGAGGAATATATAGCACGGCAAGAAAGAAAGAATGGAAAAACAAAGAAGTATGCATATCTTATCAAAAAAGATTTCCCAGTGAAACATGAATGTATTCTTTAGTTCAATTATTTTGTCGTACATGAATTAAACATCTGTTTTCATTGACACAACTATAAGTACAGTATTCTAAAAGCCCTTTGTTGTTCAGTTGTGTGGGCTGAAGCTTCTTCTTCCACCCCATGCCATGTTATGTACTTATTGATTTGTGGCCATTCTTTTCCATACCCTCATTACATCTCATAAAACAAGCACAAAACAAGCATCTTTTTAAATGTCTGCATGGCTGCATGTTCAAGTGTACAAAATATATGACAACAGATCACAATAGCATGTTATGAGAATGTACAAACAGAGGATTTTGCTCATGATACGACAGATGTTTCACAATATTCTTCAGGACCAGAAGCAATCGAATTATATAAAACACAACCATAACACATCATTTGACTCACCAGAAGTTAAATCTTCCTGTTCCAGTTTGTGGATCTTCGAGTCAAAAACAGAAGTACACAGTGGAATGCCTCTGCACAGATATGCAGCATTATTGTGCTGCGTCCCAAGATGTTCCTCCTAACGTAACGGGGGTGAGATAACCAGGAACAAGCCAGAGGGAGATAACGTGACACGCCCTAGAGAATATCAGAGCACATTACTGGAGCCTTGAGTGCTTAAGAGGATGCTGTATTGACCATCTCTGATCAAGCCAAGACAGCAAAAAACACCACAAAGGAATCAGTGTATTATCTGGCATGAACCAAGCTGCTTAACTGATTAACTTCATGAGTTAATCACAGAGGAGCGACTGAGCTGTTTATTCCTACGACAAGAAAATGAGGTCGATATATTGTAATGAATATTATATCATAAATTAATAACTTACCCTTCGGAAATGCTACTTTTCTCACTCAGGTTTTTCTGTCACTTAATATTTCTAAAGCGAGTCTCCTTTTTTTTCCAGTCCATTATGCTGCTGATGTGCTTCCTGTGTTTCACATAACTCGAGAGGTTTCAGTCCTGTGACTGAGTGTGTGGTCGCAGAGCTTCTGCCTACCAGCACGAGCTGTAGATCTGCCCTCATGAGACGATTTCCTCTCTTAAGATCACTTCCTTTTTTCACAGATCAACAGGGGAGCCAGGCCTTCTTCACACAGCGAGATGGTTACTGTCGGCAGTGTGATTCAAGTATTTAAAATGTCACACACAGAGGCACCAGACCAAACAACACTTTATCTCTGGTATTGCACAGCCTGGAGCCTCACCCCCAATGTTTAACTGGATTTTTCAGTATCAGTGTCTTTTTATGCAAAGATAAGGCTTTCCATTCACAACTGAGTCCATGCACCAGAATAGGATCCTGGTGACTCACTCAAGAAGTAGAATACAGTGGGGCAAAAAAGTATTTAGTCAGCCACCAATTGTGCAAGTTCTCCCACTTAACAGATGAGATCTCCAATTTTCATCATAGGTATACCTCAACTATGAGAGACAAAATGAGAAAAAAAAATCCAAAAAAATCACATTGTCTGATTTTTAAAGAATTTATTTGCAAATTATGGTGGAAAATAAGTATTTGGTCAATAACAAAAGTTCATCTCAATACTTTGTTATATACCCTTTGTTGGCAATGACAGAGGTCAAACGTTTTCTGTAAGTCTTCACAAGGTTTTCACACACTGTTGCTGGTATTTTGGCCCATTCCTCCATGCAGACCCCCTCTAGAGCAGTGATGTTTTGGGGCTGTCGCTGGGCAACACGGACTTTCAACTCCCTCCAAAGATTTTCTATGGGGTTGAGATCTGGAGACTGGCTAGGCCACTCCAGGACCTTGAAATGCTTCTTACGAAGCCACTCCTTCGTTGCCCGGGCGGTGTGTTTGGGATCATTGTCATGCTGAAAGACCCAGCCACGTTTCATCTTCAATGCCCTTGCTGATGGAAGGAGGTTTTCACTCAAAATCTCACGATACATGGCCCCATTCATTCTTTCCTTTACACGGATCAGTCGTCCTGGTCCCTTTGCAGAAAAACAGCCCCAAAGCATGATGTTTCCACCCCCGTGCTTCACAGTAGGTATGGTGTTCTTTGGATGCATCTCAGCATTCTTTCTCCTCCAAACACGACAAGTTGAGTTGTTACCAAAAAGTTCTATTTTGGTTTCATCTGACCATATGAAATTCTCCCAATCCTCTTATGGATCATCCAAATGCTCTCTAGCAAACTTCAGACGGGCCTGGACAAGTACTGGCTTAAGCAGGGGGACACGTCTGGCACTGCAGGATTTGAGTCCCTGGCGGCGTAGTGTGTTACTGATGGTAGCCTTTGTTACTTTGGTCCCAGCTCTCTGCAGGTCATTCACTAGGTCCCCCCGTGTGGTTCTGGGATTTTTGCTCACCGTTCTCGTGATCATTTTGACCCCACGGGGTGAGATCTTGCGTGGAGCCCCAGATCGAGGGAGATTATCAGTGGTCTTGTATGTCTTCCATTTTCTAATAATTGCTCCCATAGTTGATTTCTTCACACCAAGCTGCTTACCTATTGCAGATTCAGTCTTCCCAGCCTGGTGCAGGTCTACAATTTTGTTTCTGGTGTCCTTTGACAGCTCTTTGGCCTTGGCCATAGTGGAGTTTGGAGTCTGACTGTTTGAGGTTGTGGACAGGTGTCTTTTATACTGATAAAGAGTTCAAACAGGTGCCATTAATACAGGTAACGAGTGGAGGACAGAGGAGCCTCTTAAAGAAGAAGTTACAGGTCTGTGAGAGCCAGAAATCTTGCTTGTTTGTAGGTGACCAAATACTTATTTTACCGAGGAATTTACCAATTAATTCATTAAAAATCCTACAATGTGATTTCCTGGATTCTTTCCCCCCATTCTGTCTCTCATAGTTGAAGTGTACCTGTGATGAAAATTACAGGCCTCTCTCATCTTTTTAAGTGGGAGAACTTGCACAATTGGTGGCTGACTAAATACTTTTTTGCCCCACTGTATATTAAAAATAATATAATATTAATATTATTATTAAAATTCAGTGACATTCAAAATGATTTGAGACAAAAAAGGAATTATTAATACTGCTTTATTTGTACCATAATCAGGTGTGAACTACTGGCCCGTTGAGAGAAAAATAACAATTTCAACAAAATATTATTCTAGAATAATTAATACTAATAACACTAATGTTGTGCGTTTTTCAGTCACGACTGTATTAACTGGTATTCACTCATTATTATAGAAAATGATCAACAGTGTTGCTGATTTCATGTGAAATGCTGGTTTGTCATGATCTGCATCGACCCTCATCTGAGGCAAAATCTGGAAGCTACGCAAGCTCATTTCTTTTTTCATACATACAACTTTTAAATTTGTGTAAATACCAGCATTGAGTTGCCTATCTGGACAGTTCAGACCAAATACGTCTCCTTTCTCATTCATTGTCACTTTGATCTCCCTTATTCTTACTACACTGGATCATGACAGGAAGCACCAGCAGAGGTAAGGCAAATTCTACAGCTGCTGATAAAATTAAGATCACCTTCTTGAAAACAAAGCTGACAAGTACTTAAAGCAAAATCAACATTAAAAACTGACAAAAATCAAGGACATTTACCCACTCTGTGAGTAGCAGAAACTCTAAACGGAAGATTAAGACTTAAAGTCAAGAGAAAGAAAGGCATTTTCTTGATAGACAATTTTCTGCTTGAATGCTAATATGTTAATAGTTGCTACACCTCATCTCGCTGGCTTTACTGATAAAACCATGTCATGACAAGACATGGTTTTATCTAAAGAAATGGTCCACCGTCAAATACTACGATCATAAATCTGTGATCATTAATCTGTGATCTTCAAAGCATTCCAGCAGCGCTGTGATTTATATCCACTTCAGGAATTTTAGATTCTGCCTTTCGGCAACATGCAGGGAATGAGCAAGAACTTGTTGCATTCTATTATTACTACATCTGTGACGGTGCATCATGTTGTCTGAAAACATTTACTACTAAAGAACAATAAGACAGACCCAGAAATGTCCAGCACAGCTTGTTCCGTCACAGTGAAATTAAATGCTTGAAGGGGGATTTGCAGCTGCACTCACCAGCTAGTTTGAGTCATTTGGTAGCTTCAATCTTTTGGTCCTAAAACTCCTCACTGCACATAGTGAGCCACAGGATACATTTTTGCTTTTAGTTTCACAGAGCAAAATATGTTGTAGCATTTCAGTTTGCCTGATTGTTCCTTAAACAAAGCGATACCATTCTTTAAAAGGTAAAAGTGTGCAAAACTCTCCATTATTCATGTAAACAGACAGGGACTCCCCTGTGGATCAAAACTCTCATTCAAAGCAGATCATAGAGGACCATGGCCACTCCGACAGCAGAGTCCGCGTTTTGTCCGTAAACCACCGGCTGAGGGAACGCCTTCTCCACCTCCTGCTTTAGCACCTCATTGCGGGCGATGGCGCTCCCACTGGCCACAATCCTGCTGACCCCTGCCTGCTGCAGACGCTCAGCGGGCATCATGGAGGTGATGTTGTCCAGGACTCCGCGGCACAGCGCCCTGGTCAAATGACCCAGGGAGAGATTGGTAGTGGAGATGTTGGTCACTTGACCCAGGCAGAGAGGGTTGTGTCTCTCTCCAAGGATGGTAGGACTCACCCTCAGGTCACTCGTTTCCTGATTCAGGGCGCAACGAATCAGCTTCTCATATAAGCACGAATCACTCAACTCTGCGCCTGTGAGGGATGAAGAGGAGCCATTTAACATTTGGATGAAACACATTTACTGGCAATGATCTATGAGTCATTTTGGCATCAATTTACTGTGATCAATCAAATGAACAATGAAATTGCCTCTGGGCTGCCATTGATGCTGCTTTCAATTTTAGGCCAGAGCAGTTTAGTGGTTGATCTGCAAGTGTGTTTTTAAGTACAGCTGGTGTTTGAAATGCATCACGCAGATTACAGTCATTTTGCATCTACACGGCCCTGTTTTAATAGTTTTGGAGAGGCGGCATTTATCATTTAAATGTGTGCCGATTGGCTCGGTACACATCTAACCAGGCTGACTCACTTCTTGCGTGGTTATTTCCAGAATTAAAGTTTGAACATGACCAAGAGTCTTCAGCCATGCTTGCAGCTCTATGCGCTGCTTTGAGCAAAATGCTAACGTCAGCATGCTAACATGCAATCAATCCAATAGCTGTTGAGAAACTTAACACAAAACCACATATGTCGACCTCATGTTGGCGTTAAAGTAAAAATCTCAGGGGGTCTCCAAAGTAATTAGCGTTCATCATCTGTGAACCATGAATGTCTACACCAAAATATCACGGCGATCCGTCCCAAGAGTTGACGTGATATTTTAGTCTGGAACAAACCCCTTGCCATGCCAACCCCTTGAACCATGCTACTAGCGTGGCTAAAACTACATACCAAGCTCCTTCATCCAGGCAGTGAGCATCTCCACAAAAGTGGCCAGTACATTCCCTCCGTTGAGTGAAGCTGCCACCGCCAAGTACAAGTTGTCAAAGTAAGGGAAGTAGGAGATGGAGGAGGCCGGCTCAGGAGAATCTGGAGGTCTGAAGTCAGCTGGCATGGAGAAGGTCAGCTGGGCCGACGTGCTTATGTTGAGAACTGCGAAATTCGGAGAAAGGTACAAACTGTCATCAAAGACTGACTGTGGGATTACACATGGTGCATAATGCAATTGTTTTGAAGATATGGGTATTTACTGCTGTATACTTTCTTTATTCTAGAGTATTGTTGTATTTTTATTCAAATATGTTAAACTCTGGTTAATAGCACTTGGTATTTTTACATAAATGCAGCATAAGTGAAATTATTCTCATATTTCCATCTAAATGTTTTCATTACGAAAACCTAAGAGAGTTAACTATAGTCAATTGAAGCATTATCACTAGAGTCTTTTATCTCAAGTGCATGAACTGTCACAGAGTAACGCTGCATTAAGTGTGATCCTAGCCTGAGAGGGATGGCTGGACTTCCTGTTTCACCTGCATCTGTCCGCGCGCTCATGCAGGAGTAGACAGAGCATTGGAAGTCTCCCAGGGCGCCCCCTACTGGCGTGCCAGCGGGGATGCCATGCCAGGCAGCGCACGTCTGTCCCACCAAGCCACCAGATGGCGAACACTGAGGAAGCAGGCGCAAAGGGAAGCCGGCACCCTTCAGACTAGAGCATGCACACACACACACAGTTTCTTGTTAAGTAGGTTACGCTTAACAACTCTGACACTGCAAGCTTGTAATGAAGTGCACAATGTGTTTAGTGGTTTAACACCAAGCGTGCACAAACAACAGAACATTTCATGCATTTAGTACTTGAACTTGAACACTCGCTCTGCCAACTCTAGCACAGAACTGAGGTGTTATTAAAACAGGATGTTCTGCGCTTCACATACATGTCTATGTTCCACTGGTTGGAGGAAGTGTTGAAGAAGCCCCAGCTGGCTGCATTCTGAGGGGTCATCACACACCCGTCTAAACCACACAGCATGGACACCACATAGTCCTGGATGGTACCCGCAACTGTGAAGTCCTCAAGGAACTCGGGCCTGCAGTGAAAGCACACGTCTTTTCACTTCAGTTCACTTTCGTACATGACAAAACCAAGTGGTGCAGTGGGCTCTACAATTGTATTCTGACCTGTGTTTCATGAGCCAGAAGATTGTTGCACAGCCAAATCCCGCGGCTACGCTGAGATGTGAGTCTGGTTTTGGAAGTGAGGACAGGAAGTTACTGCTGCAGCGCCCATCCTGCCAGGTGATCAGCTGACTGGTGTCCCTGGCAGTGAAGAAGTCCCTGTTGGACCAATCACAACCTGCGAGGGGGTGAGAGACACGGACGAAATACAGCAGACAAAATAAGTTAAATCTGACTCAGTGGTTTTGTTTGGATGCAAAAACATCCCAGTAGATGTTCTATGATTACAAACCTACTTTCATATCAGGTTTTGGATACAACCAGCAGAGGGCAACATAGTTATAATAACTCCTCTTTTCTGTTTAAAAGAGGAGTTATTAGAAGAAATCCTCCTGATTTCAGTGTACTGTTTGAACAGACTGGGCAATCAATGTAATTGTAACTAGTGAATGTTTTTCTAAAGCCTGTGGTCTGATTAAACATTATGGGAACTGTTGTCCAAATCAAAGACAAGTCTCTAAAGACAGACGGGATAATAAAGAGTCATACACTGTACGTATCCGATTTTTCTTAACTTTATCTAGAAGAATCACACTTATTACAGTAACAAAGTACATAGAGAAACTTGTTTGCTTCGGTTGTAACACT